>NW_010415620.1:82908-83242 GCF_000710305.1 Buceros rhinoceros silvestris
CCCTGCAGCCCCCTGATCTCAAAATCCCAGCCACTTTTGACCAAGCACCCTTCCAGCACTTCTAGGAGCTTCCTTAGTCTCACCTAGACGGACCACTGGTCACCAAGACACATGTCCCTTCAGCCTCAATATCTAATGGGTTTTTTTTCCCCTGCCCACCCTTGGGTTTCCTGTGCCCCAGAAGGTAAGAAAGGAGCTGCCTATGGCCATGAAGGAGAGCAGAGGAAACAGCAGTGTCAGGACAGAGTAGGGCTCTCAAAGAACAGCTCCAAGAGCTGCGAGGCTTCTGCTGAAAGGCTCGGGAACCACTGCAATCGAAGGTAAGTGAACCAGC
>NW_010415621.1:0-28462 GCF_000710305.1 Buceros rhinoceros silvestris
AATGAAATTTTAATACAGAAAAAAATAAACTGACTGCTACCCTTCAGAACAGCTTTGAGATCTGTCTCTCTTAAATCTTGGTAGAGCCTTAAGCATATTCTAAACCATTTCATTTCATGTAATCCCTTTTACGTTGTTCTGCTCCATTCTATTATAGTCTTAACAGTTTCCATAGGAACAGCCAGGGGACAGAATTGCCTTGGGCATATCAAGACACGCTTCTTCATCAGTGTTGCAGAGCACAGTCACTTGCTACTGTTATTACATGTTTCTTTGCTAAGTTATAACAGAATACTTGGTATGGAATTGCTGAGATTAAGACAGAAGAGTTTTTTATGAAGGAGCTGAACTTACTAGGAAGTTGTCTAGAAGTGTCTTGCTGGTTCAGCTGAAGTGTTACTGATTTTTAGAGGTGCATTAATTCAGAAAAATAAGTAGCCAGAACATCCCATTAATTCTAATCCAAAATTACAAATAAAGCACCTGTTTAAAACGAATGGACTTTGTTTCACTGACTAGATAACATTTTAACTGACAGTGTATTCACACAAAGATTGTGCTTCACATCTACTTGACTCCCAGCAACTATGGCAATAATTATTGCAACAGAAAGCCTTATTGGTGTGTATGGATAACACAAGGCCTGCACACAGTACATATGCAAGACTAAAGCTTACATCCCTTTAGCTGTGAGGTTTATGATTTCTTTGAAGGAGCGGTGTAGTAGTCCCATTCCAACACCCTTTCTATCTATGCAAGTCTAAGTCATTTGACTCAGGTTTTTACAGTGAAAGACAAATTGCACAACAGACTGCCCAAAAGCTTAATATGCAAGGCTTGGTTTGATGCACGTGTTCTTTCTGAAAAGATAAGAGAATAACATACACCATGTGAATCCTATCAAGAAGCTACCACAGAAGCTTTTATTTCAAGGTTTACCTACAGAGCACAGTACAGACCAGCTGTTCTCACACCGGAGATCAAAATAGGCTGCAATCACACAATCATTCCCTGTTTTATACCATTGGTATTGCACAGTTGGATTCTTTGGAGATCTCACTACAAACACAGAATCACACATGCAAATGAAACACAAAGTGTTTCATTGTTCAATTTAAAAAAAAAGTTTTATAAAGCTAAACCTCAGAGCTAACTATGCACTTCTGTATATGAATGTATTAACTCAGATAAAATTCTGACGTCAATAATGGCCACATCCATGCTATTTTTTTAGATCTATTTGAGACTAGACTCAAGACAGCATCTTTATATCGTTGGGACCTAGTTCTAGTAATTCAGTTCCATGCTGAAAACCCACCAGTGAAAAATGCTGGAAACTGATACGGCTAGAGGGATAAGCAAAATTGAAAGACCTAATAAAAAGCCAACAAGATAGGAAGATTTGAACGTGTTCCATTTGTGAGATGCTAGTTCAGTATCTGCGGCAGAATCTTAACTTGCAAGTCAAGGAAATGGCAAAGGTGATGAGGTGTATTCTTAGACTTTACTGATTAGGTGTTTCCCGTCTGAAGGTAATGCTGTGTGCCAGCTTGGCTCTGGATTTTTTTTTTTTATTTTATTAATGGTATTGACAAGAAAAAACTGTTCCTAGCTGTGCAACCTCAGAGGCAGTTTTCTGAACTTTCATTTTAGTGATGGTTTACGACCTTGGCCAATTCAAAAGATACAGTTTATGGGAGAAGTCAGCCACCTCCAAAAACAGTAACGGCTCATGTCTCGGTGCAAATACTAAGTTAAAAAGGAACAAACTCCATGAACAGCTTTGTAGTCTGAGCCTAAACTGATTTATGCTGTTCAGCCATTTCACTGGTTTTTAGCCTTATCAGAACTCAGTTTGTAGGGGCTTAGCACATGTGCGCTATTGTATATTTGCGCTGGAGGTGCTTTTTGATAGAGCTACGTGAAGATATGGGAAAAAGGATTAATGACAGCTGAGAATCAAGGGTATTAACAAATCAGATAAGGATTTTTTATAAAATTGGCTTCGCATACTTTTATAAAATCAGCTTCAACTCAAGTCAAGTTTAAAAGCAAAAAGTATTGTTCAAAGGAACAAAGCTTTTAAAACCCGAATACTGTGTTAGAGGTGCTGTGCTATCTTTCTCCATGCAATTTATTAACTGTTGAAATAAAAAAGATGTGAAGAAAGATTTTTACCAATTAATTCAAAGAAGTTTTTGAGAGGCTTATAGAGAAAAATCTTGTAACACACACACACACACACACACACACATGTTATTGCTACACTATTAAATATAACAGGCCAGGGATTTCTCTTGCCTTAGGAGCCAAGCAGTGCAGCACAGCTCAGTTTATAGCTACATGGCTGCACTGTCCTCTGGTCAAAATATCTCACAATAGCCACAGCCCAGCTTCCCTCTAGAAATAACCCTCACAAGAACTGTGCCCAGGCAGCAGCTGGAAGAGTGATGGTTGGCAGGAACCAAACATGCTGATGAGCAATATAAATGCTGGTCCTCAAAGGCCATTCTTTTCTTTACCACTGAATACGTAATTAAAGGCTCTTTACACCATTCATACTAATGCAAGACTCAAAATGCCACTAATAAAATCAGTGCAAAGAGTTGAGAATAATGTCCATTACCAGCTTGTTCATCTACTTATTTTTCAAAGCTACTTGATGTTTAAAAAATACACCAAATTATGTTTTACTAATCTTGTTAGATGTTGGTTTGGCACAGCAAAAATACAGATGATTATGTATTTTAATTTTTAAATGTACTTATTTCATGGAGAGTCTTTAAATCTATTTCACTTCTAATAATTCATTCTATATTATCATCTCCAGCTTGAGATTTTTTTAATTCATAATTAGCACAGAAAACTCTCCATAACTGAATAGAATTTCAATGAAAATGAAGATTTCCCTTAGTGGAAGAGATGTTAAGAGTGAGCAGTGAACTCAGATGACTGGCATTGAATTATTTCTGATGCTCCTGCACTAAGCGTAGAACACTGCCATAGGTGAAGCATTCACCTAACTCTGGAGTTAAGTAGATGGGGCAAAGGAGCAAGAGGAGAGGTGACAAAAGCTGCCAAATTCTTCATAATAGCAAAATTTTGGCCAACAACATGCTTTTTCCATCCTCTGTTAAGATGGCTTTGATGCATTAGTAATGAGTATGCACATTTAAATCAGGGGGATCAATAAAATGTAAACCAGTGGTGGACCAGCTAAATATTTTCTCTTTTCTTTTTACTATGATGAGCAGCCATTTGAAAATTCTAAGCAGCACCGGCAGAAATTTTAAGTATGTCACAACAAGGTCAATATGTTACTAACTTCACAATTTTGGGAATAATAGATGAGACATGTTGAAGCAGCTTTTGGTTCATTTGGTATTATCCTCATCATGGCTTTAGCTGGCACAGGGGATCAATGTTTCTCAATATCACAGTACTCCTGAACAGACAGAAGGACATATTGTTTATTTGGCTGCATAGTGACTTTTGACACAGGAGCCTATCAATTATATCATGGTATGAAAACCAGTGCCAACTGAAAGGTCTCCTAACAGAACACCATGATATGGCTACCCAAGAGCTGATTATTTGCGAGCAGTCAAAATACTAAACCTTCCTAATAATATTTAATCTGATGCTGGCTCTATAATAATCTCTGATTTCTGTAAACCTTGCAAGACTACTTGTAACTGACTTTAAGTATTCATTTTATAAGGTGGCGCAGGATTCCCCAGAATCTATTTCCTTTCAGTTGCCAACAGTTAAAGCCTTTGGCAAAAATTATCCATTTAAGCAAATACAACAGCTAGGCAGGAGATGGAATTATATGACTTTCCTACAGCTAGTTATGTTCTTGCCCAGCGTGTCCATTACTGTCAGGAAGCTTTTACAAGCACCATTACCCTAGACCCTTTAAAAACTGTCTGTAATGCAAGGTTAAATCTCTCAACTGCATTAAATCTCAATTCAAACAACCTCATTGTTATTACATATGCATCACTATTAAAGACACTCATTACAGACACTCATTTGTGGATCTCTATAGTTTAAGTTGTGGTCTTACAGCAAATATCAGGTGCAGAAATTTGATGTGAGTTCAAAAACGTCTACTGGGATCATCTGAATCCCTCTGTCCTGTCAGGAGCAGACACATCAGTTTATTAAAACGAAAGGAAGTTTTGCAAATACATGCTTTTGTGTACTACCCAATCCCCTGCAATCAAAATCTTGTTCATTCACCAGCTGAGACAGGGAGAATATTCTAAAGCTGTTTAAAAAAGAAACCTTAGATATACATAGGGAGGGTAAAAGAGAAGAGAGAGGATGGAACAGCCGAATCCTTCACATATTTCGAGGGGTGAGACCATCTGTATTGCAATACTTCACTTAGTATCAAGGCTTTCCTCTGCATCTCTTGTGACATTTGAAGATCCTTTAATACACTTATGATATATAATGATCTGAATCTTGTGCATTCTAACAAATGCTACTAAGACTAATTAAGGCTTCCTACATATGGAAAAAGTGTAAAAATTAATTAAGACATCTGTCTTTAGTTTAGAAACACCAGTGAGGAACCAATACAATGCACAGCATCTGTTCTGTTTCTCTGTTGGAAACTAGTATCTGCTCAAAACGGGACTGATAGGATCACAGAGAATCCTCTGGAAGGAGGAAGAAGCAGATTACTTCTGCTCTAGAGTATTCTGAGGGATAAAATCTTTTTAGATAGGGATGAGGCATGCAGAGTTTGAGATGGAAAGAGGCAAAGAATGAGACTGGGGATAGAAAAAGCGCTCAGCAAGGTAAAGAGACTAAGACATTTTAGAGATGCACAGGAAGGAAACACACAACCAGGTCCTTCCTGGTGGACTGCACACCAAGAGAACACACAGCATTTGCTGCAACACAGAAGACGTCAATCCTCTCCAGACAGAGAAGACAAGACCGAGGGAAAGTTATTTCTAAACCTTTTTGATCTTCCTAACTCTTCTTTTATTTTAAAGCTAACCATGAAATGTTTCCTCCTAATAAAGCCTCTTCTAAAACTTAGAGTCATACAGTTCAGGTTGGAAGGGCCATAGGTATTTTTTTTAAGAATCCTCACTGTGAGGAAAAGTAGAACCACCTCAGACCAATGGCTAATGTAGATTCTCAGTCAAAGAAAATACAGCAAATATATTTCAAACAATATGAGCATAAGATTCAGATGCTCTGACTCGATGCTTTCCTCAGATGCACTAGGTGGAGGGAAAACTCCTCTTAAGTCCTGGACTTAATGCAATGATGTCAGTTTTCTTTGTAAAAGCAATACATACAGTTATTAGGTAGGGTTTCCTTATTCTTTGCACAGTCTTATTTTCATCCTCTCATTGCACCATAGGGGAAATGTTTTATCACCTATTATCTGTTGTGTCAGTCACACATAATTTAACTCAAGCCTTCCTTTTTTTAAGAACTCTCTATTTGGCCAGAACTCTTACCTAATGACCAGAAGAATGGGCAAGGATGCACTGTGGTTTCACTGTAATTTTACAGTGTAGAACCAAATGCATTGATATGCTTTAATATTGCTTTCTTTTACAGAACCTTTTGTTGGAACACATTTACAACTTCGGCCAAAACTGTTAGATTTATTCTTCCAACAATAAAAGCGTGCTTTTGTAAAACGAAACTGGTCAAGAGGATTTCAAATCAAAATCTCAGACTGAAAGTGGTTTGCTAGAATTTCTGTTTTACCCATACCTAAAAATCAAGTGTTATGAAATTAAATGTTCATCAAATGTTTGAATGGATCTTCAAAGCAGAAGGGATGCAAAGGCATTACTGCTTGATTCACAGTCAGTATCATATGTTAGAAAAAGAGAAGAATCTAAGTCATGAGGGCAAGTTTTCTACAGATGTGCTTTATGCTACAATCACATTCATTAGTGTTTATCTAACCTATCAAGAGCTACTCTTTATCAGGGCTTGTTTGCTCTTAGTCATTATGTGATAAGAATAGAAAAAAAATGAGCAGCTACAGAAATGCATAGGAGCAGCCTTCACTCCCATCCTTTTGTCAACACAGTGACAGCTAACCAGGTGCAAAAAAAAAACTCCTTGAAAATTACTGCATCTGCATGTCCTGGAAACACACTGGGAGATTTTGTTAAGGTGATAGCCCTTCAAAACAAACATTTCAGACAACTGGCCTGTCATGTTGCTTACTTTAGACGTGCAGCTATCAGAGCTGCCAAACAAGCAGAATATGAGCAAGCTTTGGGTTTTTTTATTTTCTAAATAGGGTTATTACAAACACCACCAAAAAACCTCCTCCAAACAACCACCAAAAAAAAAAAAATCTCAAACCACTTATGAGTTTCTCCACAATTGATTTTGCTTAGTTTGGGAAACACCAGGAGTACTCAAAACTACAGAGAGACAAATTTTGTTGTCTTATTTTCATGTGTAATACTTCACTGAACAAGTGCCCATTCTCTCAGTTTCAGTATTTAAGGAGTAAGACACAACATACTGTAATGGTGGCAAAACATGTTTGTTGATGACCAAAATAAACAAATACTCTCTTAAGTGCAGGAATACCTTGCCCATTTTGGAGGGATGAGGCAGGTTTACAGGTTTTGTGATTGCTTCCACAAGGCTTTCACTTGTGGTTGCCACAACCTTCTGCTCCTTTCCATTGCCAGGAAGCTCATTCTGTGGATTTCTGCAGTTTGTTTCTTCTTTTCCTGTCGCATATCTTAAGGATGGCAGAAGCAGAGCAGCTGGACTATTAATGGAGAGCTAAGCAGAACAGCGCGAAGGTAAATGAAGCCGCATTCAGGAAAGAACCAAAACCTGAGGGAAAAATCTTGGTAAATCACTTTTCCCTTTGTGGCACTGAACTACATGAAGGAGAACTGCAAAAGTGCTTACTAAAACCCCACATGACATACTCCTGTAGGAGCTTATGGGGAGCAGAATCTTTAGATATCTTAAAGATGTATTGTCTAGACCAAGGATGTCCATAAATTCTAATTACACTTTAAAATTTACTGTGGGGTGGTTGAGAACCAGGGAAAAAAAAAAATCATCATCGACATCCTTATTTCACAGAGTCTCTATCAAGATACACGAAGTGTCTCCCAAGTTTCTCTTTTCCCTAGATATGAACTAATGATTATTGAGAGACAAAAACCTCACCAAACAGCAGAGTCAAATAAATAACTTGCAACAAATACTGTATCCAATTCTCTTGCCGTGAGGACTTCATTACATAACGAAGTAATTTTTAACAGAAACAACAGCAGTGGCAAAATTAAGTAGTTGTAGATGGATGTTTTCCCTGTTTCACTGTAACAGACTGTGACTTTTTTTGAGATTGTCAGAATTTTTGTAACTAATAGGTGGGTTTGGTATATCATTATAATTTTCTCTGGACATTGCATCAAAGTTGAGTGTTTTAAAAATAAACAAATGGCTTAAAGCCAAAACTTTTAATTTCCTACATACATTTGCTACCCTATTCTTTTTACACATCACTACATAGCTGAGCCTCTTTCAGCATTGCACCAGCAAAGGCAACTGTTGCCTGTCCAAATGATATTTTACCTCCCCCTTCTCCACTTTCAAAGAGAAAACAATGCATGCAAAGTTTTCCAGGGGCTGCTATTGTTAGCTTTTGCTTTAAGAGTGCAGTGAATAGCATTGAAATGTGTAATGTTCAACTAACATACCCCTTTTCAATCAAGACCATGCAGAATGAGATGCTTTAATTTTAGGAAATATTTCACTCACACACTCATTCATGAACTAGTTAAATGCTCACAAGAATAAAGATGCACGTATCGAAGTAGTTCGTACAAGATGATTTATGGTGGGCACAGAGATCAAGGAACATCAACAGCCACTGAATTCTTACTGTCTTCTGGGCCCCTCATAGGCTGGCAACACACTGGCTTTTGGATGTAACTTTTGTACTGTTTGTGAATTGACAGTGACTGTAAACGTCTGGTCCTGTGCCACCCCTCATTAAACAACCTGTATTCACCCTTTGTATCTTCTTTGCTACCCGTAGCCTTGTCCTTTGGTTTAGGCTTTCTTTTGTTTCCCTAAACTGAATGTTACTGAGAAACTGCATGCAGATGTGCTATGTTTTTATTAATATACTGATCTAGATACCATGAACACGTGTAATTTTTATCTCTTCTTTCACCATTTCCTCTCTGCTTTCCAACCTAAACACCCCATTCATTGTTTCTTTACACCGACAGTAGAATTCCTATTGTATATTTCTATAATCCTTTCACCTGAACCTTAGTCTAATCACATCATGTGACTTCTTCAGTCATATGACTCTACTGAGAATCAATGTCATTCTTCCCAGACTGAAGCCTTGAAGCAAAGATTAAAGTCTGGCACACCTAGAGCAAATATGAGCCATCTAGAGCCTTTCACTTTCTCGGAATGATACTAAACCTAACTGTAGTTCTCAACCAAGTGACTTCTTTCAAGATCAAGAAAGCACCCTCAGCAAGTTTGTGAATGATACTAAACGGAGGGGAGCAGTCGACATACTGGAAGGCAGGGATGCCTTTCAGAGACTCTGAACATCTCCACGTGCTGGAAAAAAACCGACCCTCCAGAAACCTCATGAAGTTCAACAACAACAAATGCAAAACCCGGCATCTGGAAGAAACAGAACAGGCTGAGGATATCTGGCTAGGGAGCAGCTTTGTAGAAAAGGACCTTCGTGTTTAGTGAACTCAAAGTTGAGCATGGGTTTACAGTATGGCTTTGCAGCACATACTGAACTGCCTTAGCAAGAATATAGCCAGCAAGACAAGGGAATTCCCCTCAATTCAGCAGCTGTGAAACTGCACCTGGAGCACTGCGTCCACTTCTGGGTTTCTCAGTCAAGGAAGTCAGTGGCATACTGTAGCAGGCCCAGCTGCTGTCCAGAGGACAGTCAACATGATTGGGAGGCTGGAGCATAGCATTTGTAAGAAGTACCTGACAGAGCTGGGTTGTTCAGTCTGAAAAAGAGACTGCTATGAGTGTGAGGGTGATGGGGGGAGGGGGTGTATCTTATTTCCCTCTCCAAATACACACTAGGGGAAACTACAGGTGAGGATAGATGTAGCCAGACTCCTCTCAGAAGCACGTAGTGACAGAATGAAAGGCAACAGGAAATTCCAAACAAGTTTCAGGTAAACACATTTTAACTGTGAGGGTGCTCAAACACTGAACAGGAGCACAAAGCAGTGCTGCTGTTTTAGTCCTTGGAAATAGTCAGCATTCAACAGGACAAAGCATAAGGAATTTAACATAACTCCTCCCTGCTTTGTCTCTTCCAACATAAATTATTCTGTGAATGGATGCTGAAGAAGTCTCTGCAGTCACATTGTTCCCTGTAGTCTTACTCATATGAATGAAAACCTGGCATAAGGTAACAGGTAGAAATCTTTCATTAAAAAATATTAATCACTTGGTAATGAGAAGAAAAAAATCAAGTTAGTTTGTGTCAAACACATCTGGATTCATGGCCATACTACTTTAAGTCATTTAGCACTTCTCCAGGTATTTTGCAAATTCTGCTATTCAATTTCTACTGCCTGTCTTCTGCCACGCACCTACGCTTTCCTGTTAATGAAGAAGCTAGAGTGGAAAGAAACATCATGTTTAATGAAGACTTCCAAATCAAACTGAGTTTCCAGGGCTGAAAAAGTTGACAGTTTTCCACATATATCCAGTACATTTTTAATTCTGGAATGTATATGCCTCCATGCACCCATTACAGATTCCAGGAGGAGGAACTATCAAATTATTATCTTACTGCTTTAGTCTCAAATCTGGCTTCTAAACATCCTCTTATTCCTAGATTGGTATTTTCTGTAAATGCTGACTCATCTATTTGGCTAAAAAGGCAAAAGCTTTTTAGAACAATAAAAGTATTTTCCCAGTAGGGCAAGAGTTACTCACAGAAAATAGATTTCAAACTCTAATAACCTTGGATTTATCATACAGCATTAGGGGAAAAAAAAAACCAAAACAAAACAAACCAACCCTGACTTCTCTGTTGTGTTTTGGAATTGTAATACCCTGAACTCTAGTTTAAGACAGAGTAGCTTCAGGGGCTATTTTAATTTATGCAACTCATACTAGTTCTAAGTGTGCAATTGTTTTCCCCTGTGTTTAAGCAACCAAATCAAGGGTTTAAGTCAGTCAATCATTTAGCATCTCTTCCTAGTCAAGGGGGGAAGATTATCATCCTGGAGGATGATTCATCCTTTTATAGAGAGATCCTTATTAAAGAGTTGCCAGACATCCAGACATCGTTGCAGAGGAAACCTAGATCACTCAATCTTCTCAGATAGATTACATGAAATGATCACATGTTCTCTGGGCCTACCTGGAGTGAGTACACGCAAGATGCTACATTCCTGAGTTGGTGTTGGGGGAGGAACTGGATACAATCTCACTCATCAACAAAGAATGCTCCTATACCATACCACAATGTCAGCAGAACCCATTACTGAGAATGTTCCATGTGGGTTTTGATGTAGATTAGATTTACCTTATGGTGAATCTCACTTCAAACAACTGATATTCCTCTAAATCACTTCATGCTAATGTTCGAAGCCATAATAGTCTCATACTACTCTTCCTTTAAGCCACTGTTATTAAATTGAAGCAAAAGTTAAAATCACTAAATATTCTTATTTGTAAAGAAAAAGTATTTCACTCAGATCAAAATCCCAACTACAGTGTATTTCAATATCCATCTACGTCCACCCAACAGCACGGATTTGTAAATTCAGGAGCTGTATATCAATTTAACAAACATATCTATCTCCGTAGTATTCATATGCCTGTGTATGTCTATATACAATAGATAATTTCTGTACGTATTCCTGAATCCAAATCTCCCAAAGGTTATCTAAGGCTTAGTGAACTTTACATCCACAACAAGATACCACACTGAGAAGCAGTCACAACTGACACTGTCAAGAGCAGTGTCAAATGTATTTTTCCTTTGCTTTTCAGTTTTGTGGTTATGAAAATTAAAATGTTAAGCAAGCTCAGCATGAAGTGTGACGTATCACCAACATTTACTTGCTATTGCCCCCTATTTTGTTGGTTCTGTACAGCAAGATCAGTTCCTTAATAGATACCTACGTTGGGGCTATCCAATTTGTTGTGAGTCATTTTACTCAAATAAGCATGTAAAACAGTATGAATGAGTATTTCTAAAGCCTTCTACAAGTTAAGACAACAAAACAAAGTTAAAATGCTTTAAGCTGCAGTCTAAAGGAAGAATTTTTTTTTTTTTTTTTTTTTTTTTTTTTTTTTTTTTTTAAAAAGTAAATTAAGTGACTCCTTATCACTGCAGTTCTCTGAAATTGGGAACCTCTTTCCCACCCTTTGAAAAAACCAAGTGTGTAGTCCCCTATACTGGCACTCAGTTTTCAGAAAAGCTGAGCAACAACCTTCTTGGGCGGGAAAACAACTGCTGTCTACTTTTGAAATCAAGGATCTTAAGTGGAAAAAAAAAAAAAAAAAGAAGATTGACAATGTCAAGCCCTAAATCAAGATTCTCTCTAATTTTATGCTAACCCAAATGTCACTGCCTCTATGCTGTCTACATGTATTTGGCACAGATTTACAAAACAGTGGCAAACATCTATCTGAAAACCAGATAGACCAGATTTAAGATCAGATTTGGTCTTAAAAAGTCTTTAATGATTTTAAAAATTGGGTCCATGTTTTCTGCCTTTGTATTTCAACAGAGCTAAAAACTCATTTTCAAGTTCACACCAGAAAGCAGACAAAAGGGAGGACAAAGAAGGAAAACTCCGGTTTCTTCTCCCTCATCCTCCCCTCTTCTATTTTGTCTGATATAGGGGCGATTTTTCAGCTGTCATTACCGTGTTCTGACTGTACAGCTCTGTCAAGGGCTGCCATCCAACTCTCTAAGCAAAGGTCACTCAGTGGCAGGGATTGGGAAGTATTAGAGAGCTTACAAGGAGGAAGAGATAATGACAAAAATCCAGTCTTTTAAGCCCCCTGTCATACCCCTCCTACAAAATCTTCATAATGAACTTTCTATGCTATGAGGTTTTGGGTTTTTTTAATCAACATTATGTTGTAAGTTTCACTGAAAATAAATTATATATTTTGCTACATCTCTTCATAACCTGTTTCATCCTTTTGGATTTCAACAGAGTAGAAATTACAGAGCAGATTAAAATATAATCGAGCACCAGCCTCTAAAATAATCTCCGTACAGGCCACTTGATTCACAAACGTCTCATCCTCAGAAAGGAAAATCAGGTCAATAGTGAATTATATTTTAACCTATTAGAATCCCAACACACCCAATAACCAACAGAAGATCAAATGAGCCTAGGTCAGAAGTTAAAAGAGCCCCTCGCAGTGCACTGCAAGAAGCATGCTTAGCGGCCTCGCAACAGGAACAAAGATGAGGCAAAAACATACGAAGAGGCAAATGCCAGATTACAAGCTTGAAACCTCCAGGATTCAACACGTTCGAAAAGAAACCACAACAGCATATCCAGGTCGTGTGCAGTTAATTTGACATGCTTCCCATCTATAGCGTACTAGTTCTCAGATGTAAGGCTCTGTAGTTATTATACTAGGGAAAAATCATACAATTATTATATTAGACAAGAATAATGAGTGCATATGGCTAGTTTTACCATCTTAACATAATCTCAGATAACTTACACCAAAATGCCATGACGGAAACCATATTGCAATTATATGGCAAAATTAAGCACACGTGAATGTTTTATTTATCAAACACTCAGACCTTTAACACTTCAGTTATTGTTTTGTCATTTTAGGCTTAAAGCTACATTTTCTGCACTTGTAATTGATTTAAGGTAACAATAAACCCTGAAAATAATTTTTACTTTCGAAATATTGAAATGTTCTTTCACCTTAGATGTTCTGCCATATGTCTGCAGTATAGGATCTCATGCCAGGTTATAAACAGAAAAAAGGCAAAATATCATTAGAGCTATAGACATTCCTGCATACCTGATTAGGTAGAAGTTAGCACAGGCAAATGCTTCACAGGAACTTTTTCCTCCTAATTTTCTGTCTCCTTCTCTCCAAAAGAGGCTTCCCTGAGCAAAACCAAAAGCATCACTGAAAACTTTTACCTTGGTCAGAATTTTCAGTTTCTCCTTAGACTGCAGTGCGATTGCACACCAAGCACTTTGGGACGTGCTTGATCTATGGTCTCTGGGGTAGTATTCAAATGAAGGACTGTGCACAGAGAAGAAAAACAATTCCTGATCTTTCAGTTGCATATTTTAGTTATACTGTTTGTAATTTCATATTTTGCTTCCATTAGTAAATTAGCACTGACTTTGCTAATATAAATGCTCATAAAAGCTGTATTTCTTTGTGTACAAAGACAAATATTTTAAGAACATGCTTCCCAAATTTTTCGTCAGTATTGTTTGCAAAAAACTCAGCATTTACAAGTATGTACCACATCAGTCTACCAGCTCCTGTTCCACTCATCCTCACTGCGTGAGTTCTAAAACTAGATAATACAGTATGAATGGCAAGTGCTGCCAGTTAACCTACCAGCTATGTTCATTTAGTGATGTAAACTATAAACTACCCTTACATAACATACTGGGTGTTACTTAATCTACTATCCCACGTGGGCTCCTGTGTTTCTGCCGAAAGTGGTCAGACCCTCAACACCACATTTCTCAAACTCAGTCAAAGCAGGGCTCTACCACAGACTCTGGAGGAAAGGAGGAAGACGAAAAGAAATGTGGCAAGGTTAACTGACGGAGTAACAAATTACTTCCCAAAACATTTTAATGTTGAAGGCCACTCAAGGGTATTTTGAACATTTGAAAATTACAAAGAGGGCAAAATGAGACTATTACATTGAAAAGACAAAACAGAGCAGTAAGAACATCCTCAGGTTTAGTATTTTCAGGTGTTACTGAATAGCTGCTCAACAGTCACAGTAGGAATAGAGTTGTGTTTGTGTTCCAAGAGTCAGTGAAACTAAAGAAGGTTCCCAAGCAAGATGGTGTCTCTTCGGGCAGTTCTAAGCCAGCTTAGAGAATGACTGCACTACCTACCGACCCACTCTGTTGCTGCTAAGTTTGCTGAATTCTAGATAGGTTAGTTGTGAAAATGTGTTGTTAATGTGCCTCTACGACATCACGCTATCTACCTCAAACTCTTCATGAAAGAGTGCTTTCTTCCTCTGTCAAGGATAAATCATCAGTTATGGAGAATAATTTCAAAAGGATAGCTTTTTTCCTGTATAGAATATAATCATCTGCAAATGAAGCTGAACAAAGCCCTAGTGAGTTTTAAGAGTTTCTCATACTCTATTAAGATCACTAGAAACATAAAAATTATCTGACAAATACTAATGTTCCAAAAGGGACTGTGTTTAAATTGATTTTCAGTCAAAATAATATATGGCTTTTCTTGTAAAGAAAATTCTAGGAAAGCTCTTTGTGCATCTAAGAGTGCATTATGAGATCTTGGGTATGAAATAGTACATTCTTAGAACATGAAGGAACTGAATCCTGTGTAAAGGGGGTTGGTGTACATTATTACAACACTATGAAGAAAACTTATTTTGCTTTTACGTGCTTTTCTCCTTAATGTTATGGTAATAACTGGTTCTGTTTTGAGATTACAGAATTTATCTAGACAGAGAATTGCAAAAACAAAAGCAGAAGAGAGGAAAGAAGGAATTAAATCCTGTAACTTTCCAATTTCTTTCACCCAGAAAAGGTTTTTCTCTTTGTCTAGATTTTTATGATGGTCAGCGCAGTTTATGAGCTTCTTACATATATTAATGGCTTTGCTCTCCCCAAACAGCTCTGAGACAGAAATATAAACTGTCACTTTACAGAGAATACAAATAATATTTCCTTCACCGAAAATCACAAAAAAATACTTTGGGCAACACTGGAAACTGAACCCACCTTCTCATTTATGAGATCAGTTTTTCTTCCTGGAAGGATGGATGTGACCACGGTTCATGTAATAATGAACACTCGACATGCATTAAGTCTCAGAAATAGAAAAGGAACAACCTCAAAAGAGATCTAATCCACACGCAGCCAGGCACTTACATCACCAGTAGAACTGGAAACAAACTTCCTGAACTTGCATCTATGATATCAGAAAAGCATTTACAAATTGACTGCATTTATGCATTTTGCAGTGAAATTTGACCAGAAAAAAAGACAGATGTTTCACTTCCATTTGAAATAGAGGATTAGCCCAAATGAAGGAAAGGGGATGGAAGGGGAGCCACGTTTGAGTGTTGTATCAAATATAGCTTTCTGCTGTTGAAAACTTGGGATATTAAGAGAAGAAAAGCCCAGAAGATGACCTGTCCTGCAACTATGCCACATACTTTTTGCTGCTGGTTAGCACGCTTAAAATACTTATCTTCCCGAACTTAAGTAGTTCTAACAGCAACAAAACTGTTTAAGAATTAAAACCTGCTTCTATTATTGCCTTTGTGAACTGCAGCAATGTCTGCTTTTGAAAAATATCCTTTTAACCTTGAAAAGGACTGATGTCTTCATGCAGTGATGTATGGGGATATCTGCTCAGTAGTTATGAACAATTGCTTCACCTTGCAGGCTACAGCTATCACTAGAGATCTATGCAGTTCCAGGAACTAGTTAATCACTGCATAGTATGGGCATTGGCTGGATTTATAACCACAGCTCTAATAGTGCAGTCGAATCCAATTTTACTGTTTGGGGAAGTAGTATCACAACTGTGACAAAATTAGAAGTTTCAAGAAAATAAACCCACAAAGATGATGTTAAATTATGGAATCCTAATGCCATTCCAAATTTTGCTGAATGCAATTTTAATCCAAATACCACTTAAAAACCACTATTGTAAGACTAAAAGATAAACACCTGACAAACTCTATTATATCCATCACTCAGATTTAAAACGTCAGACTAGTGTTCCATCCAGAAATGCCCCAAATTATTCCAAATGTCATTTTGACTCCTAACAGCTTCTTACTTCTGTATGCACCTAATAATCAGCTGTTCAGGAGAGCAAGAGGTAGCTCAAGGAGTCAGTTGCAGGAAAGATATAGATGTCACTAGCAATGAAAAAACACAATGCAAGTTACATTAGTGCCCCAAGATGTCACAGAGTAACATATATTCTAGCCTTTATTCAAAGCATCAAACTTTTAAGTCCTCAAGCTTTTCAGCTAACAATCTAGGAAAAGTTCTTGTAAAATGCAAACAATTAAGAACACCACCACCAGCCTGACAGGGGGGGAAAAAAAAAAAAATCACCAAAATACCCCAAACAAACCACAAAATAACTCTCCAACATTCACCTTATGATTTCTGTAACAAGAGATGGGTTAAGCCAATTCACGTTCTGTTCCTCAGATACCAATAATTACTCCCTCCCCTATCAACTCAATAAAAAAAGGCAAGCTAAGGATTGTGGTTTTGCCCTCTATTTTTTACTGATCTATTCAGCAGTCTTAAAGCCTATTGTCACCCTTCAGGAGGGGGTGCCATGTATTTGGATATTCCTGGGTGTATCTTCTTTTCCCTCTTGGATATTTCTACTTTGTATACGACATGTACACCACACATCTGGTGTATCTGAGATGTGATGGCATCACTGCACCTCATAAAAATCTGGATGCATACACATTTCCAGCCAAGAGATCCTGAAGAACAAAAAGCCATTGCAGGGAATTAGAAATGGCCCAAGATGTTTTTTGCTAGGAAGTACCATATTTACAGAGTAGCGTATTACATTTGATCTTGAAATAACACCAGAAGAGAACTGAACTATTCTCATCAAACTGTTCTCCAGCTGAGCAAAGACAACTGTGTAACCCTCTACCTGGACGGCCTCAGAGAGGAGCACAAGCACGGACGGCACTGAACAGTAAGTCTCCAAGCAACAGGCATGACGGGGTAAGTGGAAGAGACAAGATGGAAAGAAAAGATGCAACCTGCCACTGCTCAGGAGTGGTCTGTGTCCATGCGTATGCATCTGTCTGTCTCTACATTGTATAGTATCCTCTCTGTTGTGAAAGAAACAATAACTCTGCAAGCCTAAGGATTATCAATCTAACAATAAGGGAGGTACAATCACCTTTCTCCACTAGAGATGGCACCATCAGCTTTAAGGGAAGCAATATTTTTGTCATTACCACTGCAGAATCCCAACTACTCTCTGACTTGCTGTACGGTCAGCAACTGTCTTAATGTCAGGGCTCAAAGACTGAAAGAGAAGATGCAGAGCTCTTGAAAATATATGAACCAGAGACAGGGAGCAAATGAATGAGTCCTATGTATAATGCATGAGATTTGACAGATCTGTAGTAGCTGCTGCTAAATGATTCACAGCCCTAAGAGAACCAAACTGACAGCTTCAGGAATCTTTCAGAGAAATACTACTTTTGTCAGCCAAACCACAAGGATTTCTAAAGCATTCCAAAAGTAAATGACCAGAGTTCCTCAAGAACAAGCAATAGTAAGAGTTACACGAGCAGCACTTCAGAATCAGAGAGGTAAAAAGAAATTTAGAAGTAAAACATTACACATGATAGATGTAGATCCACTTCTCAGCAGTTAAACAGAGGGTAATCGTAAATGCAAACAGAAAAGCATAAATGAAAACCCTCCAACCTTATACTGTTTGGGTTTTGGCATATTAAAACTGAGATGACAGCAGAACAAGAGCCATTACTCCGTGGTGATGAGAAACACAAAATTATGTATGTTAAAACAACAGTCAAAATGTCGTCGCCTAAAAATTGTCACAGACAAGGTTCCTCAGCAACTAGTTTTCTAATCCACTCTACTGAAAGAAGCTTCTTTGAGTGCATCAACGCATAACACATGGTCTAAATTCCTGGTTAACACTTGGTTATCACAGCCAGTACGTATCATAAGGATAAGGGCTGTACATGTTGAAAGCACGTGGTTCTTCAGATACCCACTCCTGAAGAGTTGATACAATCACTTGTCATCTCGGAGTGGAAAGGGTTACTAATAGATTTGCTGGGGGAAAAAAAAGGAGGGAGGGAGAGGGGGGGAATAGAAAAAAGAAGGAAAAAGGTCTGTCACTCCAGGTATAAACACTGTTAACTTACTCTAAAACAGAATATTAAAATACAAGAGTCGAGCTCATCTTGACTTTAGAAATGCCCATGGAAATATGCACCCCTTTGAAATCCACATTACCTCTCCTTCCTGCAACATCACTAGCAGAAATCAATTTAATTTCAGCCTTGGATCTGATGCGTGTATATGCATCATTTGTATTCCCTGTTTCCAGGAAACAATATCTCACTGCTTCAGCTAGACAAACATCCAACCCACTTCTCAGTGTAACCTTCCTGCCACCATTCAGCTGAGAAGTACACAGCTACATTCAGATCCAAGGGACTTCTTAGACAAACACTTGAAGACCTATGGAGAGACCTGGGGAAATTACACCAGTTACACTCAAAGCAACTGCTTCTTGAAGTAAAAAAAGCAACTTGAAGTTGCTTGAAGTTTAACATTTTCATTAAATAAGAGAAAATGAGGCAAGTAAACAGAATAACAAGAATTAATTCCTAAAGTATAACTAAAGTCATAAAATTTCAGAGTCTTTCCCTCTGGGGAAGCAACTGTTCGGCCAGCTGGTTGCTTCCCCTTCACTCCAGTAGCCACCGTTCACAGTTTGAGGCTTAAGTCTTCTAGATAGCAAGGCCTGGTTTGGGCTGCACTGATCTGCCGGTGCAAACCGTCTCAGCCGGACGCCCATCAGCCTGTAAGCCATGCCTCATGCTGCCGTTCCCACCAGCAGCTTCCACCAGCCATGCCTTACAAACAAAGTTGCTCTAATTCTTCTCTTTCCCAACAATTATCTTGCTGTTTGAGATCTTAGAAACATGTTTACTGTGTTGAGAAAGCAACAGTCTCAGCCAACTGGAAATCTCAGCAACATCTTGTGTCCGATTTAGTCCTGAGGAGATGGGCAGTCTCCTGTGCCTTTTCTTCTCTCTTTTTTAGACTGTTTCCATTCCACGTTTAGATGAGCAGCCTGCAATTTTTATTTTCCTTTTTATAAGAAATGCATCTTAAACACACCACCACATCTTGACCAACGTAATCACATGCCAGGTCTGTTTGTCAAGCCTTTCCTCGTGTCTCCTCCTCTCCACCAGGTATATAACAACAAAACTATCTTCTAACACCATTCCCTTCCAGTTCCTGGGGAAAGTCAAAGATAGGGATTTTGCTTTTTGCTTCATCAGCTTGGCTCCAAATCTTTCAGCCGTTGTTCTTAAAACATTTACCGTTCCTTTTGTTGCCTGGAGCTTTCACCTGAAGGAGAGAGACCAATACAGCACAGAGCAAGCATCTGTTTAAACAACCTGTTTGCATTTGCACCCAGATTCCTGAGGAAGTTTTCCTAAACAAAAAGTTGTTTTCATTAGCTATGGACAGACTAATCCCTGCCCGGCCCGTACTGCCTCTGGACTCATCCTCTTTCACCCATTAAGTCTGTATGTTTCAGATTTGTCAAAATAATTCTTTATTTTGACAAATAAAAGGTATAGAAAACTTTCTTCAAGGCTTCAGATGGTACAAGGCTTCAGTGTGGTACAACGACTGGTTAAAACCCTAACGTCTGTTTCTATCACAATCATCCTTGATGGAGGTGGAGGAAACTGAAATATATTTCTTTAAAGTCCTATCACAAAGGGCAGTTGTGAAAGATAGGGCAGCAGTTCGGAGGTGTCCTAGAAATACCTAGGATTGGTATAAGGTCTTGTTTGTTTAGCATGATAAAATTCCTGCTCAGGATTAGAGAAAAGGAACTATTTCTGTGAACTTTCAAATCTGTCATACAGCAGTGTGTCACAGGTGTCATGTAAACAGGCCACCATTATTTACAGTTAAGAAAATTGGATATTAACTACCAACACGCTTGCAAGGCAGAAGTTAATACATTGACTTAAGTTGCTAAAACAGGGCAATAGGATGGAATAAAGAACAATGGAAGAGAAGCCAAAAGCAGAAAGCAAAAAGGAGGGTTTGATAGGGGGAGGAGGAAGGGCAAGATCAGTTTTACCTACGCTGCTATAAAAAACCAAGCCTACTCTTACAATTGTTGGCCCTGTGACGATATGGAGCAGCCTCTTTGGTAAACAGCGTTTGATATTTACTCTCAAAGGGAAAATCTCCACGGGTATTTAAATCTTCTTTTGTTTTTCCTGAATTTGTCAGTGAAGAAAGATATCTCATGCTTTTAGCCACTTTCAACATAAAAATATAAAATTGAATTCATCTAACTCATTCCTAGAGAATGCAGTCTTGAGCACAAATGTTCCTTTTCTCCCATACACAACATATATCCCTGGTGACAGCAACACAGAAAAAAAAAATGGAACATCCTTAGGTGAGAAAGAAGAACAAATTGTTTAGTAAGCAAAAGTCATCTAATGTGCAAAATTGCCTTGTCTGAATCACGTATAAAAGCCATTTTAAAAAGCAACTACCTGTGTAAAATACATTTGAGTCTCCACGGGAGTGCTAGCTAATTGTGAATGTGCGTATTTATCTTTGAATTTGGAAGTTTTTTTAGAGTTTTCCATTTATGCAACTAATTTCAACATGTCACACTACATTCAACCATGGCATATTTGATAATAAGGACTACTGTAGAGTTGTATCTTGTACACTGAAGATATGACTAGTAAAAGATACCAATTTAATAAGCTGAAAAAGACAGAGCGAGTCTATTTTTATTCTACAACTATTCAGTATTTGTTACAGATAAAGCTATGTAAAGGAATAAATTAATATATTTATTTGCTAATACTACTGAGGGAAAAGACTGTTGACTTAAAGAATAAAATCACTAGTAGTGGCCATTCCTTTATCCTGGGCAATACCAGAATTTCAGAACTTTAGTACTGCACAAAGTCTAGGAAACAACTCTGTTCCTAAAATAATTTATTCTCAATTTTAAAAATATTCCAATAGTGTCAAATCTCATAAAAATGGAAAACATAAAATCAGAAAATCAAGACGTACATTTTAAAATAATGACATGGTAAAAGATTTTTTTTAATGTATTGACACAAGCATTGATTTTGTTACAAAAATGCAAGACAAAATAAGGTTTGTTTCATGTTTTTCCAGCTGCAAAATTGCAAGCCAAATACAAGCACGTATCTGGGAACTGTTGATCTGTGTTTCACATTTTCTAGGTCAATTTAAAACAAATTCTTTGCACAAAGCTCTGCCTCCCAGCTTATTCCTTCATTTTTCACCCCCACATTTAAACTAATTGGTCTTACTGGTTACATCCCATCCAGTTTCCTAGGAAGTGGGGAGCTGGATCCTTCTGTGTAAACTTCCTAACCAATAAGTGAAGCAAGAATCAAGTAGTAGTAACTCATCAGGCAAATTACTCCCAAACCTCACAGAAATGTGTTAGAAACACCTTATAAATTGTGTTCCCACATGAATTAATGCATAACATCCTGGGTTTAATGCTTCTCAGACAACACTGAGAAACACAAACACAGACCCCGGAGCCTGGGGCAACTTCCAGTGTTCATACAGGAACAACTGTATGTTCAGGGAGCTCACAGCTCCCTGGAAGGATTTAATCTGAGAGGCATGCACAGCGCACACTTCCCACACGCTTCTAGAAGTACGCATTTTAAAACATTACAGTCACAAATGCCTCCGAGAAGCAGAAGTTAGAGCACTTCTTTTACCTAATAGCTCTGTGGCTAAATCACTTGTTCAGGAAAGTACTACGCAATGCAGCCTCTTCAGTCTGAGGAGGTTGAAAACTATGTGTTTCCCCACAGAAAGAACATCCTCAGCATACACAGGCTGTCGAGTCTGAGATAATTCACCTTCTTGTTGAAGCTGTGCTACTTAGTAAACCGTGATTCATGATTTACTGAACCAGAAAGAGGACTGACTCATTGCACAAGTATGACTCTCTCCTCTGGAGATAAAGTTGTTCTCTTGGGAGAATACTTCAACCCCTTCACCCAGACTATCTGCAGAATCTCATTCCATTGAGTGAACATATGATGGGCTGCTATCAACAAATACTTGACCTTATGTGAGTCTATATGAGGCCAAGAGCTAGCTGAGCTCAACCTTACCAGTCAAAATATAAGCTGAGTCCATGATACTAGAGCCAGTAATCCTGTTACAAGAAAGAAAAATGCAGGCAGTGATTTATAAGGTGGTAGTGCCCACTGAGTGTTAAATGTAAAAGAATCCTCACTAGTCTCATTCTCATTCAAAACCCACAGTGCTTGTGGTAGATTGAGCCCAGCTGGTAGATAAGTCCTCACTCACTCAGTCATTCACCCCGCAGCAGGATGAGGAAGAGGACTGGAACTCATGGGTAAAGATAAAGATAGATTAATACATAAAGAAAAAGAAAGAAAGAAAGCAATTACTTAATCACTAGTGGTCCGAAGCTCATTGAGTCTGAAGCAACAGCTACCTTGGAAAAACTTCCCCCAGTTTTTGTTGCTGAGAGTGACATTATATGGTATGGAATATCCCTTTGATCAACTGGGGTCAGCTGTCCCAGCTGTGTCCCCTCCCAGCCTCTTGCTCACCCCCAGAATACTCACTGAGGGGTCAAAATGAAAATCAGAGAAAGCCTTGATACCATGCAAGGACTGTTCAGCAACAGCTAAAACACTGGTGTTTTACCAGTGCTGGTTTTGGTCACCAGTCTAAACCACAGAACCATATGGGCTGCTATGAAAACAACAACAAAAAACCCCAAAAGAGTCAAATTTTCTACCCTCAGCCAAAACCAGCACGTGAATCAACTCGGACCACCTTCACATTCCTTTTGATTTTCATGTCCCTGTATTTGTCTTTTCACAGAACTAGATGCAGAGACAAGCAGAACTACCTTAGGACCTTCAGCTCACGAAACTAAGTTTTATTTGTCACTTGAAGACTTGGATGTTCAGGTGCTGGCTTGAGACACTGTATCTAGCTGCTATAAATCAGGATTTCCTGTTAGGAAAACTGCTGTCGATTCTTCATTTCCTGCAAATAGTTTGTTTTTAAAAAGATGCACTATAGCTGAACAGTAGATGAATAATACATCACAGGGATACTACACATCATGGTAGGAACACAAGGGAAGATCTCGTTCTGAACCAAATGAACACCTACACCAAAAATCACTCTATCTCCAAACTGAGAGAATTTACAATTGGGAACAAACACTACACCTTCCAACATCTGACTTATTTTTAACGCACACCAAGATCTTGGTGACTGGAGCTCTGGAGCTGCAAAACATTACACGAGCTTTACGCGATTACAAAATGACCAACAACAGCTGCAGCTTAACAACAACAAAAAGCTGTCAGACCAAATGCTCACCCCAGGTCAGTTCCTTTAGTGGCATTTTGGCATTGCAGCCAGGCTGACATCTGGACGCAGATGAGTGGGACCAGCCCAAAGCGAGCAAGGACAGTCCTCCTTCCCAGGAGAAGAGCACATTGTCATTCTCCTGTGCCTCAACCGACGTCTGCTTGCTCTACCAGCTCTGTGGAGACATGAGACAAAGGCATCTCATGTCCACGTGAGACAAAGGCATCCCAGACCACGACACATAATTATTTAGTTGTTTGTTGGCCCTGGGCAAGTCAGGTCTGGATCAGGTTCTGCGATTCCATAAATAATAAACTCATTTTCCACTCTTGTCAAACAAAAGAACCAGAAAGACTGAAGTTAACATTAATTCTGGCACTCATCTGCAGGATACACCTGTCCTTTCAACTTAGCAGCCTTGCCTGCATTCAGCTATCTTTATACAGGAGACATTACAGAGGTGCTTATGAGGAGAGCACATAGTTCCTTTTACACTTCTCGCCCCGAAGCACAACACAGAGCTGACTGCACAGCCACCATCCCTGAGGCCCGATTCTCCACCCCATTTCACGTGTCATGGTTGTGCAATGGAAATCAATGAAGTTACACAGCCAGAAAATTGGTGAAACAGAGACTGGCCCTCACTCCCTGAATAGGCTTCAGTTCACTGGTGGGAGAAACAATTCTTGTACATGTATTTGTCAACCTGGCTTCATTTCTGTCAATTAGAAGTGTTACTTTTGACTTCGAGGGAATCTAGTCTTCAGAACGTATACTCTTTCTTCCAGAGAAAAGGTAGAGGTTAAAAACCACATCAGTTATAGAACCATAGAATGGTTTGGGTTGGAAGTGACGTTCAGAGCTCATCTAGTCCAACCCTGCCCCCGCAGCGAGTAGGGTCATCAACTACATCAGGTTTGCCCAGAGCCCATCCAACCTGACCAGGAATGTTTCCAGGGATGGGGCACCTACCACCTCCCTGGGCAACCTGGGCCAGGGTTTTGCCACTCACATAGTTAAAAATTTCTTCCTTCTATCTAGTCTGAATGTCCTCTCTTAGTTTAAAACCATCACCCCTTGTCCTGTCACAACAGGCCTTTACAAAAAGACTGTCCCCATCTTTCTTACAGGCCCCCCCAATAAGGTCTCCCTTGAGCCTTGTCTGCAGGCTGAACAACTTCAACTCTCTCAGCCTGTCCTCACAGCAGAGATACTTAGTCCTCCAAACATTTTGGTGCTCTCCTCTAGACCCTTTCCAACAGGTCCATGTCCTCGTGCTGAGGACTCCAGAGCTGGATGAATTACTCCAGGTGATGTCTCACTAGAGCAGAAGGGCAGGATTACTCCCCTGAACCTGCTGGCCACGCTTCTTTTGATGCAGCCCAGATTACGGTTGTCTTTCTGGGCTGTGAGAGCACCTTGCTAGTTCATGTCCAGCTTTTCCTCCACAAGTACCCCCAAGTCCTTCTCTGGAGGGCTGCTCTCAATCATGTCATCCCCCAGACTGTATTGATACCGAGGATTGCCCTGACCCGTGTGGAGGAGCTTGCACTTGGCCTTGTTGAACCTCATGAAGTTCACATAGGCCACTTCTCCAGCTTGTCAGGGTCCCTCTGGATGGCATCCCTTCCCTCGGGCATGTCAACTGCACCACTGAGCTTGAGGTCATCTGCAAACTTGCTGAGGGTGTTCTCAATCATGCTATGTCATTGATGAAGATATTAAATGGCACTAGTCCCAGTACAGACTTGTGAGGGACACCGCTTGTCACTGACTACCATCTAGACATCAAGCCATTGACCACTACACTCTGGATGTGACCATCCAACCTATTCATTATCCACCAAACAGTCCACCCATCAAATCAACATCCCTCCAATTTAGAGAGAAGGATGTTGTGGGGACCATGTCAGAGTCTTTACAGAAGTCCAGACAGATGAACACATAACTCTTCCTCTGTCCACTGGTGTAATCACTTCGTCGTAGAAGGCCACTAAACTGGTCAGACAGGTCTTGCCCTTGGTTGTCAGTGGTTAGGGGTAGGCTAACCACTAGACCAATGACAGATGCTCTCTATTAGCCCCTCTCCCTTCCCAAAGGGGAAGGGAAAAGGAATAAGGGAGAGAAACTTAGTCGGAAAAGAAAATTAAAACTGCTTGGATGAAAATAACAACAATAAAATGAAACACATACAATGAAAAATGAGATCTCTACAATATATGCAATCTCCCTGACAGCAATTACATCACCGTCACTGCTGATGCTGCGGGCAGGCACTGGGGAAGTCCCAGACCAGCCTCAGCGGCCCTCTTGCCTTAAAAATAGAGAAGGGCATGTGACATCAAGCATGTAATCTCAACCTAGGAGTTCATTTAACTGAGGGAAACAGCAGAGGAGTAACATTAAAAACACATAGTGTGTTTCACCCTTAAAAAAACCAACCTTTAAATATTTTGCAACAAAAATAAAAACTAAAACAGAAAGATGGGTGTAGAATGAGATTGAGCTTTGGATTGCGAAAGGCAATAGGTAGAGCACACTGCAGGTTTTATACTAGTACCCAGATTCATCTAAAAACTTTCTGTGCTAGTGAAGATTTTAAAGTTGTAGGACAACAGAGAACATTGTGTAGTTTTATTTTTACACTCACCTCAAAGACGTTCTCTAAAAATATCTCTCCTGGCTAAAATCATCAAAAAATCATTTCTCAATGGTGCCTAAAGTTAGGCAGATTACTTCAATAGCAACTGACTGTTTGGACATCTGCCCACCAAAGATTTAACCCCTATTAACCACATCCAGCCTGAAGCAAAATTAGACCTGAGATTTAAGTCTTGACAAATTAAAATAACTTTTGAATGAGAAATGAATCTCTCTTTTTTCCTTTTAAAAATGTACGCAAAAAATGCAAGAGCCCAAAATATTGCAGATTTATCAGAAACAAACATTTAACAGCCATAATTGTCAACCACAGCATTTTTTTAAAACACTTTTCAGGAGGACAGGGCATCTGATGAGTGGTACAAGCAGTTTACACCAGAGAACAATATACTCAGAGGGAAGGCACGACCACTTACACAAATTAATATCTATTACTCCTAAATTTCCTGGGGCTTTTTTTTTTTTTTTTGTGGGACACTGGTCCTATACATAGCAGCATACATTCGTTGGGATACCAAATGCCCTCTGCTTCCCCTGACTTGAACAGCAGTGGCACACAGCTGCATCCTGGAGTGTCCCGCATAGGTCTGAGTGCCCAGTGAATTACTGCCTTCATCTAACAAAGCATAGCAGCTTCACTTGCTGTTTAGAGACGCATCATGGTGATGCACAGACCTTGCCAAAGGGAGGATTACAGAACAACACTCTTTACAGTTAAAGAAAATTAGCTGAAAATACAGGTCTTATAGCAAATTGTGCTATTTCCTTGTGGTTCTTCTACTAGATTTAACTAAAAATAAGGTATTATTAAGTCAGATATAGTCTGCTGCTTTAAACACATCATTATGCATCTCTGTTTAGCTTCGCAACTGAAAGAATTGATTAATTTTAAGAAATACAGTAACATGAGACAGCTTTTCACCTCTGTCACACAAGAATTACAAACAGGTCAAGGCTGAGCTTGCTCTGCAGCCTCTCAACCTTGTGCATCACCCCAGGGAACTGTTCATCATGATAACCATTCCCCTCCTTTGAGCATGAAGGGACATCAGGGCTAGGAGGCCACAGGGAGCCTTCTCCTAACATCACTGAACTCAAAGTGCCTTGGTCAGACATGAAAGAGGGGACATGGTGAAAACCATGTCCAAATTTCCCCACCACCCACAGAAGACCAAGAAGCTGCACACTGCCAGTGCACAGGCAGGGCTACAATATGGATGCTGTCATGAAACTGCACAGTTGTTGGCACAGTTTCAACCTGATTTTTGTTGCAGACTTCACCAGTGTCTGGAAAAAAAAAGCAGAAATGAGCTGAGTTGGTTAAGTCATATTTCCCTTCATGTTTTGTCAGGGCAGTTCTCTTTCACTGCTGATGTTATCCTGTTAACTGAGAGGGTAAGAGGTTGCGTAGGATTCGGCGTCAGTTTAGAAAAGGCAAAAGGATTCAAGTTTCTCTTCACCGTAATTGAGCATAACCTGGCTTGTTAGGAATGCTGACAAAGAACCAATGACCTGATGAAGTTCGTTGATCGTGTTAGGGAATGGACCCTTGTCAAAGCTGGGACTTTCTCATGGGTGTGATGATTCCAGTCAAGTGTATGCAAAGAGAATTGCTGTGCACCAGCTCTTGTGCTCACATGAAAGAAAACTGCATTAAACACTAAACTTTCTGATACAATTCACAGAACTTTTGAAAACTATTTCTAAAGCCACTGTGGAACAACCCCAAATTTAAAACCTATGAAATTGTTCAGAACATGGAGTATTGCCCATCTACCCCACACTTTAAAATCAGTGCAGTGGTTCCGGCTTTTCAAAATGCATATGCACCCCGGCTTCCTTTCACTACCGTAATTGTTTGGTTTCAGAGTTTTTCACGGATCATCCCTCTTTATTTCCTTCTAAACAAAACATTTCTATTCAAAACACTGATTAACTCTCTCCTTTTAAACAATAAAACACCATTCTACCTTGAAGCAATCCAGTGTTTTATCTTGTAGACTTATCTCCCAGCTCTTTCTTTGGGCTGCTTTGCTCTCAGCCAGTTTCTGGCTGAAGTACTTAGATGAAAACTGCCCCGAGTATAATGATGCTACCACAATAAAAGGTAGGCAGAGAATATCATCACCTGAGGACCAGCACCGCAGCAAGGATCATGCTACATGGTAATGAGGAGATGGGGTTGCAGAAGATGATTTCATCAACTAAAGTTTTAAATGTTTAACTGGATTGGAAATCCTGTTTCCAAGAGTCGACACACTTAACTAACATGCTGCTACAAGCATTTTTATATTCTCTTTCTCCCCATGCATCCTCACCATCAGTTATCACTTGCACCATCCTAGGGCCATGGCCTA
>NW_010415621.1:28561-29776 GCF_000710305.1 Buceros rhinoceros silvestris
GGAATTAGTCTTGATTGCCCCACTGTACATCATCTACGTTAGCATCCCCTTCAAGGGCTCCAGCCCAGATCCTGCTTTTTTATAGTTCAGATACAGCTCACACAAGGGTTTGGGTTTACTTCGAGCTGTGATTTACAGAACCGTACTTAAAGCCAGTATTCACATTTACTGAAATCAGTCGTGCTATAAGTTTTAGTGAGCCTGTAATATTTCTACAGTGCTGAAATACAGGATCTTTTTCTATGCAGAACAAAAATGTTGTTCCACAATAAAGATTTAGTATTTAAATTCTCGTTTTATTTTCCCCCTCAACATAAACGTAGAGTACAACCTTTTTCTAAGGTTCAGTATACACAGAAATCATGTACAACTTAATTCTTACTCAAGTCCTCTGCACACAAATGAGTGTTACCCAACAGTGCACGAGTAAGAATCCTACTTAGAGAGTGGAGGATTTGCCTTGCTCAACTTCTTTTACAGGCTCTAGACACTGGTATCTAATTTCAAGGATGGCCTTCACCAAAGGGAGTTAGGAGCTGAGAAAAAAAAAAACCAGTGGGCTATTACCACGTTTCACCTTGTCTTCCTCACAGCCACTCTGTTTGAGATCCTAGACATTTTGATCCACAGCCTACCACCGGACAGCTCAACATTTACCAAAGACTACAAATGAGAGCTTCTGGCTCTGCCTCTGCCGGTCCATCCAGGCACAGCTGGGCCATGAAGCTGAGCTACAGCTGGCCCTGGGAACCCCACAATGCATCGCTCTGTGCTTCTAGTGCCATCTAATTCTCTGCCAAGAAAAAGTCAGTTGAAGGAAATCAAAAGGCCTTCTGCTATTTCTGGCACTGCGAAGGACTGCAAGGCATTGGTTGCATCCATCTGCATTTTCAGCACTGAACAGCATGTTGTTTATTCCATATCAGGCATCGGATTTCTCCGTATGAAAGGCAGAAATACATGTGTAGCCACAGAGACCCTTATAGATTATAGAAAGTAAAACAAAATCACAATAAGAACTGCAAGAGGCATCATGCTGGGTCACATTTCTTAGAGATGTCTCCAACGAGCTGATCACAGAGTGGCCACGTGTCTGCCAACAGCAGGATAGTTACCGTTGAAATTTTATAAAGACACATAACAAAGACAGTAACATTGATAAATCCATTAGCCCCTTACCTGTACATAGAATCATAGAATCATCCGGCTGGAAGA
>NW_010415622.1:0-3261 GCF_000710305.1 Buceros rhinoceros silvestris
AAAGGTGGTAAGTGACGGGGGTCGCCCGATCAGGAATTATTTTCCCTTATCTCTTTCTCTCCCTTTTCCAGGCCGGTTTAATTTTAAGGGTGTCGGTATTATTAAACTTTCCTGCTTCTATCGCTCATATATGTAGCCTGTGGGTGTTATCATATCCTTTGCCCGACTAAATTACTAATGAGCCCGCTAACGGCTTATCAGCACGTTAACGAGCATCAAAAGTTTTCTGTGTGTGTTTTGGCAGGTTTCCCAGCCAACACGCTATCTCGTCGCACTTTCCTTTCGGTGGGAGACAGCCCCCCTTTTCAAACCGCGACACTCCTCTGTGATAACATGTTTAGAGAAGGGGGAAAAAAACCTGCACATTTTGCAGCTGGAGAGAGGAATGAGAATATCTGAGATAAACAGCTCTGCAGACACCAAGGTCAGTCAAGAAGAAGGGGGAAGATGTTGTCCAGGCACCAGAGCAGAGACCCATGATGGAACAGCTTGTGAAGAACTGTAGGCTGTCTGAAGGACTCACATCAGAGAATTTTGTGCAGGACCATCTCCTGTGGGAGGGACCCCATGGTGGAGCAAGGGAAGAGTGTGAGGAGTCTTCCCCCTGAGGAGGAAGGAGTGGCAGATGATGAACTGACCACAACCCCCATCCCCCTGTGCTGGTGGTGGTGAGATAGAGGAAAATTGGCAGTAAAGCCCAGGAAGGGAGGAGTGGGGGGAAGGTGTTCTTAGGATTTAGTTTTTACTTTCTCATCATCCTACTCTGATTTTGATGGGTAATATATTAAACTAACTTCCCCAAGTTGAATCTGTTTTGCTTGTGACAGTAACTTGTGAATGATCTCTCCCTGCTCTTATTTTGACCCCTGAGCCTTTCATTCTCAGCTGTCCAGCTGAGGAGGGTAACTGATAGAGCAGCTTTGGTGGGCATGTGGCATCCAGCAAGTGACAGCCCATCACACACACCTAGCTTCTCTCTCCTGCATGCTGCCCAGAACAGTCACTGAGCTCAAGTTACTTGTCTCCTCTAAGTCTTACTCTGTATATTGTGGTAGGTGTTCCATGATAAAGCCCTAGGTGGTTCAGGCAGGAACACCTGAACAATGATGGCATTGGCAGCGACTGGGAAACAAAGGACCCTGTGACTTGATGAAGTTCTACTTACCGGTATGGTTGTATCCCATGATTTTTCTCTACCACGGACTTACTGGTTGGTAGGCGTTCTGTGATAAAGCCCTAGATGGTTTAGGCAGGAACACCTGAACAATGATGGCCTTGGTGGTGACTGGGAAACAAATGACCCTGTGACTTGATGAAGTTCTACTTACCGGTATGGTTGTATCCCATGATTTTTCTCTACCACGGACTTACTGGTCTTGGCCAAAAGCAGATTTCTGACAACACCAAATTATTGATTTGGCAACAGAGGGTGGATGTTCCTTGCTCTAAAGCTATAAAGTTGACTTTTCTTAAGATTATTACTATTCCAAACTGACTCTGGAGGAGATGCCCCTCAGCTTCTGGTCCCTGGTCAAAGCATTCTGTATTACCAGATAGAGAACCCAGTCCTGTCAGAGCAGAAACCCAGTGCTGTAATTGGTTTGATTTGTCTTACTGTCTACAGCTGAGGAGCTTTTCAAGGGGGGGCAGGTGTGGCTGTCAGGAAGGTTGAGAGCAAAGGTGACGACAGGCTACTTAGAGAAGCTCTGCTTGGTGGTGAGTGAGTCAGATGCGTGGAGAGGAGCTGGCTTGGCTGTCTAGCAATAGTGTTGGAAGCTCTGTGAAGCTGTTATCACCTTGTGCAGATATTCCTGGAGCTTCTGCATCCCTTTAGCCAGCAGTGCATGTGTTAAGTCCATTTTTTGACTCTTTGCTATACACAAAATTTGCCATGAGCGTAACAGAATCAGGGAGGTTGTTCAAGCTTCCTTGGCATGGGGTGTTTTGTAAACAGGAGCTTCAGGGGCACCTGAGGCTCGCTGTACAGTAGCTGAAGCTTCAACTTGTACAGATATAGATAAACATGTGAGTGAAAACACCTGTAAAGTAACACCCTATCGCCATCTGTTCTATGACTCACTGGACTGTTAATCACTTCATCTGAGCAGTCTTACCTCTCAGCCAGCTAGAGGCAGTTCGAATCAGTGCATTCGGAAAGGAGACACAGTGCAGACCCAGAACTACAGACAAACTCCAGCCAGCGTACAGAATTTCTGTAAGCTTACAATGGCACCCTGGAAGAGACCGCCTAAACTTGTACTATTAATCATTAATGCAGGTTTTGTGTGTTACCTTATGTACGTACTGCGAGAGCACAAAAAGGAAAGACTTGATTCCTTGGAAGTCCGTGGTCGATTTCTGAGCCAAGAAAATAGCATCCTTCAGAGACTGGACAATTTGGACTGGAACATGCATAACCTCTGTAAGTGAAATGCCATGCTGCTTAACGTTTTGAGGGTTAGGTATCTAGATTTCCCGAAAGACAGAGTAATAGATATCAGTGATAATGTTCGTTTGGGTTTCTCTGGATACTTTTAATAGACTTTTTTTTTTTCTTGTAATCTTGCAAAATTGTCCAGAGACTGGACAATTTGGACTGGAACATGCATAACCTCTGTAAGTGAAATGTCATGCCGCTTAACATTCTGAGGTTTAGGTATCTAGACTTCCTGAAAGATAGAGTAATAGATATCAGTGATAATGTTTGTTCGGATTTCTCTGGATACTTCTAATAGACTTTTTTCTTTCTTGTAATCTTGAAAAATATTTGTTCACCTCTTGATTCACACACAAAACAATAGTCTTTCACAGTCATCATGATGGGTTTTTGCATATTAGACGGTTCCTGACCCTGAACTCTTCTAGAAGGGTTAAGCAATTCTAAGGTGATTGTACTAAGGTGAGAATACAAATCTCAGGCAGCTATTATTCCTGTCATTGTTTTGTTTGTCATAAAAATCTATTTTTGAGAGAAACTGGAAATGCCTCGTTTTCTCAGCCTCTGCTGTGTCGTGAGCAACGAGGGAAACTGTGACTGACTCTTTTTCCTTCAGGTACCTTGAGCCCTGACACAGTGAAGTTGCTGTGGGGAAAACACAGTGATGACCTCTGTATCGCCTGCTTGATTGGGCTGTATCCCAACCAGCATTATCTGAAATTTGCCGAAACAGCAGGACTGCTTCTTCCTCGTCCCATGACAGTGAAAGGCCAGGGGCACCCCAGCAGATGTGCTTGTATATGAGCAATATTAATTTAGAAAGG
>NW_010415623.1:0-957 GCF_000710305.1 Buceros rhinoceros silvestris
GGGGGGGGCTTCGTCGGCCCCTCCTGCCCCACGAGGGGCAACTTCACCCGGCCCCTGCCCCACGGTCACGGGGGGTGACGCTGATGGGTGACACCAAGGGGTGACACCAGGGGGGGACACCACCGAGGGGTGCCGATGCCAGGGGGGTGACACCAGGGGTGTGACACCGAGGGGTGACACTGGGGGGTGACGCCACCAAGGGGTGCTGATGCCAGGGGGGTGACACCAAGGGGTGACACCAGGGGGGGACACCACCGAGGGGTGCCGATGCCAGGGGGGTGACACCAGGGGTGTGACACCGAGGGGTGACACTGGGGGGTGACGCCACCAAGGGGTGCTGATGCCAGGGGGGTGACACCAAGGGGTGACACCAGGGGGGGACACCACCGAGGGGTGCCGATGCCAGGGGGGTGACACCAGGGGTGTGACACCGAGGGGTGACACTGGGGGGTGACGCCACCAAGGGGTGCTGATGCCAGGGGGGTGACACCAAGGGGTGACACCAGGGGGGGACACCACCGAGGGGTGCCGATGCCAGGGGGGTGACACCAGGGGTGTGACACCGAGGGGTGACACTGGGGGGTGACGCCACCAAGGGGTGCTGATGCCAGGGGGGTGACACCAAGGGGTGACACCAGGGGGGGACACCACCGAGGGGTGCCGATGCCAGGGGGGTGACACCAGGGGTGTGACACCGAGGGGTGACACTGGGGGGTGACGCCACCAAGGGGTGCTGATGCCAGGGGGGTGACACCAAGGGGTGACACCAGGGGGGGACACCACCGAGGGGTGCCGATGCCAGGGGGGTGACACCAGGGGTGTGACACCGAGGGGTGACACTGGGGGGTGACGCCACCAAGGGGTGCTGATGCCAGGGGGGTGACACCAAGGGGTGACACCACCGAGGGGTGCTGATGCCAGGGGGGGGACACCAGGGGGGGTGCTCCAGATCGGGAG
>NW_010415623.1:1159-1411 GCF_000710305.1 Buceros rhinoceros silvestris
GGGTGCGGCCGCTGAGGGGTGCCTATGCCAGGGGGTTGACACCAGGGGTGTGACACTGATGGGTGACACTGAGGGGTGACACCACCGCTGAGGGGTGCCGATGCCAGGGGGGTGACACCAGGGGGTGTCATCACTGATGGGTGATGTCAACGGGTGATGCTGCCAGTGGGTGACGCTGAGGGGTGACACTGGGGGGTGACGCCGCTGAGGGGTGCTGATGTCAGGGGGGTGACACCAGGGGGTGTCATCACT
>NW_010415624.1:0-44331 GCF_000710305.1 Buceros rhinoceros silvestris
GGATGCCTTTCACGGCATAGTATATAAATTATGACTTTTTATTAATATGCATTTTATTAAATTTAAATCTTAGCTGAAAACAAACGCTTGGCCAGTGACAGCGACCCAGGACCATTAGACCTGCAATTTCATCTTGTTTGGCTAAGGAGCTTATACCCACCACAGACATTTTTGGTTTAGCCGTTTGTAGCTGTCTTTCCATTTGTCATGTTGACATTCCACACTGCCTTACACTGGACAAGATCTAGTCAAAAGCAGAGTGAAATTTTCTCTCTTTCTTTTTTTCTTTCTTTTTTTTTTTTTTTTTTTTTTTTTTTTTTTTTTTTTTTTTTTTTTTTTTTTTTTTTTTTTTTTTTTTTGAGCCTGCTTTCAAAGAAGAAAAGAATACTGGCTAACAATTGCACAGTTTGGATCCGAGTTATACATGCAAGCATTTTTTCGTAGCTTCTTTCTGCTCTCCTCTACTGGCTGCCCAATGTCAAAACAGGAGGTTCTCTTTTCTTTTGCAGTAATCATCTCTGACATGCTGTTGGCAACATTATCCTCCAGGTTCTTTCTGTTGTCTTCTCGAAGACATTTTCCCCATGGGGGAGGAAAAAACCATTCTGTCTTTAAACAAGGCACTAAAAAACAAAGCTAGAAGATATTTGTTGGGATTCAGTGCCCTCACTCATGCACACCTATTAAAAGTAAAGTTTTATTTCACCAGTTCGCAGAGTACTGTTTAAAAGGGTTATGTACATTTAGCCTCTTATTTCCTTTAACACAGCGTTAGTGGGATTAAAACAGGTTTTTCTAATAGTGGGGACACCATTGCTCAGAGTGTTTGAAAGACTGCAATACGTGGTCCTTGTGATGATGTTATCTGAAGCAAGACAGCATCAGCAGGGAGTGGACTCAGTAAACTAAAAGGGTCTTAATTTTTTTTTCTTTTTACACTGCAAATAAAGACACGGGGCAGACAATCCACAAACACGCCCTTTTTAAAGAAAAAACAACTTGGGAATCAGAACGTACTCTAGCACAAAGAAGGGAGCAGTCATCTAGGTACAACTGTCTTTTTACATTTAAATTCAAATGAATGAAAACAAATGCAAAGTACAGAAGTTTCTGTCATCATAGATCAAATGATTACTGTCCAACTTAGAAATCATGTCTTAATGATTCCCCAGCACTGCTCAGTCTAACAGACCTGCACCTTTCAAAAAAGATGTAATTCTTATGGCAGAAGAATACTGAAACTGGTTTGCGATGGCTTCATCCTCTGATTCCTGCATTTGTCAAGAGTAAGTATGTTAGGTTTCCCTCAGGCAAGGCACTTTACCTGGCTAAGTATTTACACAACATCTGTCAAGTTTGGTTAAAATTTGTTCAAGCTAAGTTAAAAATCATACATGGTTAAGAGAAAGAGACATTGATACAGAGGATAATCAGATCACCATTTTTTTCTTAAGGAAACAAGGCTAAAACTCTAAAATTACAAACTGCCTCCATTTATGAAATAGAAGAAAATGAGAAGCGTGAGATTGTAGTAGGTAAACACTGGTTCCACAGAAGTTGAGGGAAATTTTGTTTTAAGTTTTTAGTATTGCTGTAACCCAGGCCTTATTCCTCTAAATTTTCTCCAAGCAAACCATCTCTACTAAAACCAGAAGTTTTTCCCGTGTCAAGGTCATAGGGTCAGTCTCCAGAAGTCTAATGTCCACATTAAATCCATGTTTGACAGAAAGTATTTCAATTTCCTTATTGCATCGTTGAGTATTTTTGAACTTCCTGTGAACAGCAGAGCTAAGGTGGCTATGAATATTCATTTGCAATTTGTTTGTGTGTTTCTACTGCAGTTGTATACCCTTACTTACAAAACATGTTGACAATACAGTGAAGAATTATGTACGTACAAACAAATCACTAAGTAACATTAAAAAGATGTTCCACAGGATTCTAGTGATTGTGTTTTAGCATTTATCATTAAATATATATGCAGTATCTCAAACATAGGTATCTTAATGTTCTTATGGGCACAAATCGTTAGATCCACTAACAAATATTTCACTCTACCAAAAGAAATCCAAAAAAACAAACCCAGCTTGAAAGAAGTCTCATGGTCTTATTAAGTTATAGACAGTGTTCTCTTCAGAAGAAAATAAAAAAGTCCTGAGATATTAGAGTTGATACTTTCACCTTCATCAGATGTGGGTGCTAATTGTTCAATGAGTCCAATCTCATCCCTGCACAGGAAGTCTTTGTGGTGGAAAAGTCATTGTAGCGTACAAAAATTGCCTGGAATGATGTCATCTCTGTAGGGGAAGTCATGCAGTGTCATTTGCAGCCACTGCAACTGTTGATGCCTGTGACATCCACTCTGAAAGTTCATGGAAAACCAAACATTCTGTACCAGGGTTTTGGAAAAAGGGCCACGGACTTTGATCAAGGAGTAGATGAAATGCAAACTCAGAGAGCACAGCTGAATGATTCCAAGGCAAGTAATAATCTGAAGTGCTTGGAATCCTACCTCCTTAAAGGTTCTTAAAGACATATATGCTCAATCCCTACCAGAAATGGACAGAGTACCTGTCGGCTACTCCCATCTTTCTCTGAACTAGCCCGGTGAGCAGCTGGCAGATTCCAGAGAGGTGCTGCGGCGGAGGGGAGTGTTAGAAGAGAGCTGAAGAACAAGAAGGTGGAGCACTTACAGGTGAGTTTGGGAAGAGCGCTCTGTGCCTAAGGGGAAGAAGGTGCAGGTACATGTCAACAAGCGGCAAATGAGGCCAACGTGGTGAGCAGAGCAGAGGGGGTGAGAGGTGAGGGCGTAATAGCCTCCTCAGCACACTTGGGGACATTTCTGTCTGGGGACATCTCTGGCCCTGCCCTCATTGTTTGTCAAGGCTCAGCCACTAACTCTTTTGACCAAACAACTCGTCCTGGCTGGTTACAACAAACTGGGAATAATGAAACGGTCACCAGCATCCACCATACTGCCCTTCTCACAGCAAGACACCGGTCAGACACTGCGGCTCCCATACCCCCACTATTCTCATTTTCTGCTAAATGAGATGCAGATCAGTGTAAGTTATTCACACGTTTAGATTTTCCAAGCTTCATGCACTTTTTTCTGTTCGTATCAGAACCCTGAATACAGACACTGGTTCTCTGCAGTTCTCCCTGAAGGCTGCAGGATAGAGAAAGAAGAAGTAATCAATACTGTTGTCAGGTGAAAAAATCAGAGAGACTATTCCAGCATGTTAGGACAACTAGCCTGGGTTTTATGTTTCATTATCTAGGAGACTTTGTGGGTTTTGTGTATTCCCTTAAATTTTTCACCAATGAGAAATACTTTTAGATAAGACATAGTAAAAATTAAGTCCATGTAATTTTTTCACTATTGCAGAATTCATTATAAAACATCTCAAGATTAAATTTATTCCAATAATGATTATAATGATGAAAAAATTCCTTGCTTCAATAATTGATTTATGCTTCATTTAAATGTACGGAGTAGTTTCAATATCATTTCTTATTAGCTCTAATGACAAATTTTAAAATAGCAGGGCTCTGAAATAAAGATGAAAATTTGCCATACAAGTTATTACATTTAAATGGACTTAATATTTAATATTTAAAAAATCATTTGATGTAAATAGCCATCATGAATCACTGCAAATATGCTTAGATGTAATTAAACTTTTTCTTTACCCATATCTAGTTGCTTCATAATAAATTATTTTCTTTCCTCTTTATTTCTTTTTTTTTTTGGATCTTCAGGAATTTGAACTGGGAAGCCACAGATTTCTTCTGACATATCAGCATTACTTATTCAGATTATCATTCCTCTGTTGCTCAAGAAATTACATGCCATGTCATATATATTTGCTTGCGTTATTGTCCTGGTTTAACCCCAGGCAGCAGCTAAGCACCACACAGCCGCTCGATCACTCCTCCCCTCCTCCTGGTGGGATGGCGAGAAGAATTGGGAAAAAAAAGTAAAACTCATGGGTTGAGGTAGGAATAGTTTAATATTTAAAATAAAATAAAGTACAACAATAATAATAATGATGATGATAATAGCAATAACAATAATAATAATAATGAAAAGGAATATAGAAAAAAGGTAAAACCCAAGAAGAGGCTCACCACCTGCTGACCAATGCCCCGGCAGCAATGTGCTCTGCCTGACCACCTCCTCACAGTTTACATACCACAAATGACGTCCCGTGGTATGAAACACCCCTTTGGCTAGTTCAGGTCAGCTGTCCTGGCCATGCCTCCTCCCAGCTTCTTCTGCACCTGCTCACTGGCAGAGCATGGGATGCTGAAAAATCCTGAACTCCGGATAAACACTAATTAGTAAAAGTAAAAAATCAGTGTGTTATCAACATTATTACATAAAGTGAAGCACTGCACCAGCTACTAGGAAGAAATCCCAGCTGAAACCAGGACAGTTATGTAAATTCTATTATTTTATACGTAATGCTAACGTTATCTCCATGTTTGGAAGCGATATACATGCCATATACTATGTATTCCACTACAAACGAAAGACAAATAGAACCTAAAGACATGCAGCTCTTTAAGAAAATTGTATTAGTTCTATCCAAATCCTTAACTGAGAGTGTGATATTGTTCTAGCCTGGCACTTAATTTCTTCACTGCTTAGATCATGATTTTTATGTGAAGCATCTAAAAGTAATGCAAGTAACAGGGGAATAATTTGGAATGATACACATGAAATCATTGCACTAAACCTTAAACAGGCTACAGAGATTTTCGAGGAAGAACTCCACTGGCATTTGAATACATAAACTGTTGAAAATTTAGTTGCTTTTAGAAAGTAATCTGCTTAATTCTAAGCAGAAACGGCTTCATTAAATGCTTTTTTGCTTAAAAAACTTAACAAAAAGATGAAAAAAGTAAATGGGAAGTTATTCTGAAATTCCACTGGGATCTGAAACCTGCTCTGCTCAATATAGATGATTTGGGAAAAGGAATGAATAATATGGTGGCAATTTTCCTCATGATACTAGGTCATTAGTAGTTAATATCAGTGCTGACTGAAGAAGTGCAAAGAAATTCTAAAGACTGAATGACCAGGTAATAAAATGGTAAATGAAATACTGCGTCAGTAAATGTAAAATTATGTACTTGGGGAAAAAAGAATCCTAACTTCACAAATAGGACTGATGGTTCCTCTCTGACCATTGCCAATCAGGAGCAAGACCTAAAGGCTATCATGTATAATTATAACCCAAAATTACAGTCATCTCTGAGCTCAGGAGTCAAACTTAGTAGCAGGAATTATAATTAAGAAAATATATAACAAACCAGTGTCAATCTATTTTTGCTCCAGCATCCCGTAGGCAGCTGTCATTCCTTCCACCTCATAGCAGTGTATGAAAAAGAATAAAGGAAGAGTTGGGAGGGTGATCAAGGGCGTGGAACAGCTTCCCTCTGCAGGACATCTTAGTAGATGGGACTCTTCAGTGTGGAAGAAAGAAAATCTATAGACTGATGTAAGTGTGATGTAGACTGAACAAAATATGATAGAGAGCAGCACTCCCAGTACCAGAAACAGAGGCACCGAGTGAATCTAGCAAGTGTCACATTCAGGACAAGCGCAAAGGAACCATTGCCCCGTGTGTTCTGCTGCTCTGCTCCTTAATACGGGCCCTTGTGGATGCAAGAAGTTCATCAGGGGGCAGGCAAAAACTGGGCATCTAATGATTGCTTAGGAGCTCTCTGAGGCAGAAACAGTTGGTAGCTGGGACAGTTTGCCCTCTCCTGTGTCTCTGACATCTCTTTTGGCCCACTGTCGGTAGAAGGATACTGACTGGATAGGTGGATCCATGGTTCGACCCTATGCATCTGTTCTTAGCTACCAGGTCATTTACAAACAGTAGTAGGAATCCTTTCATACTACCCAGGATTTTTTTTTTCTCTTTTACAGTTTGTGAATTATTTCTTTCCATTTTACAAGAGATAAACACTTGCTTCATATTTATTTTAGCTTTTATTACAAGTATAGCCGTATGAGCAGTATTAGCAGCATTTTTACTCAATCAGAAGTGAAAACAGGATTTTTTGTTTGTTTTCTTGTGCCACGGGCCTAACTTCATCAATAATATCAGCAGAAACTTGCATTTAGTATAATTTACTTTGTATAATGAGAAAGAGAGAGCTTTGAAGATATGACTGATCAGTAGAGATGCAGATCTTCTGTCTAAAGAATTGTTTTGGAAATGATGTGTGGCTACTTTTACTCAGATACTGCCTGTCACACTTATCTTTTTGCCATGACTTCTACTTGCCACAACAACAGAAGTTTAACAAAGCATATTTATGTGCTGCAGGCATAGAAGTGCACGTAAACATGAAAGAAAGTAGCAGAATGCTGGTTGCCAATCACATCATTCAGTTCTCCCCAAAGCTTCCAGATAGTTTTACTTTGCTAAAAGTTTCTTTCTTTTGTAGCTTTATGAATTTTGGAGAATCTATATTTTCTGTGAGGGAAGTTAGTTGTTTCCCGTGTGGAAAACTCAGCTGAAGAGAAGAATTCTTCTCTTAAAAGCTCGTATATGGTTTATACCTAGATTTCAAGCAACCATTTTTGGTCTGTCAATACGCTACAGAGTTGTACTGCTTTAAGGGAAAAAAAGTTAAAAGCCGATTTTAACCATTTAATGTTCCTGATTCCAGACCATTGAAGTCAGTGGATTTGAGAATGGGCTGGAGAATTATACATGTGAATACCTCTGTCAAGTTAGCTGGTTATAAAATATTTGTACCTTTTTCATAAAGGTTGCATCAGCACAAGCAGCATACATCTTCTGCCTTGAGCATTTGCCTCTCAGGAACAGAAAGAGAAGTTAGAGATGTGAGGGAGTTTAGCCATGCGAAATAAACATTTAAAAATTCCCTTTATGTAGATGAGAAGTATTTCTGGCCTGGCAGCTCTCTAACAAAAACTAGCGAATGGAAGATAATCATGGGCGAAACCCAAGAAAAAAGTCAACCTAAGATAAAATGATATAAACTGACAAGAGGCACAAGGGAGCAGTAATGTGTATTGGAGAAAGGCAAATATTAAAGCACACAAAAAAAGTTCTGGAAAACCTTGAAATAACACACCTGTTGTAGGGCATTATGAGAAACAAGCCACCTCCAAACACGGGCTAAATTTGTCCGTGTCCTAAGCTGGACTTTACACTTCAGTCTTTAAAAAAGACAGTATTGCATTTATGTTGAATTTGTCTGTGTGTCCATGATTTTGTCCATAACTTTGCTGACGTAATTATCTTAACAATTTGTCACATTTGAATGTTAATTTGAAGTTAGCACTAACTATTATTTCCAAGCAAGGTCTCCAAATGCACGTTCTTTTCAAAACCGACAGTCTTAAAGCTATGTATGTTCTGCCCATCCAATGGAACAAACCAGAACCTTTTGTCAATTTCTAATTTTCTGATTTCTGGTTGAAATTAAAGTATGTTCATCTAATTGCCTCAACAACCATCTTTGACAATTGTATTATGTTAAGATTTCAAAACACGGTCATTCGAGCTTTATGCAGGAATGGTGGAATTTACAGCTTTGGAGCAGAAACAGCTAAATCTCTTCGATTTTATTGAATTTCCCTTTTTTTGTTGTTTTGAAAGGAACGCAAAACGAAATAGAGTGGAATGTTTGTGTCGAAGTTGAGAACTGATACAAGATTTAAACAATCTAGCATATGAACTTCAAGACTATCTGTATAAACTATAGAATGTTAAAACAAGGGCTAAAAAATATGCTAACTTATAAATTAAGTTGATCATTTAATGTTCACCAAGCCTGAACATAAAGAAGTTTAGCAGCATATGGTAAGGTAATAATTTTATGCCATATATTTTATTAAGATGGTGTAACAGTTAAAACATATCTCAAATGCAATATATATTTTTGGCATGATAAAATAATTTGAAAGATGTCAACTCGAATCACACAACAGTGATTATTTACTAATGTAAGATAGAGTCACTTTGATTCTAATAGGAAAATGCCTGGCCTGAAGTCACACCTTCATATGCATCTAACGGTGCTCTCATTTTATCGTATTTTAAAAATCCACACCTCATATTTTCTGTTTCCTTATATGGATGGTGCTAATGACACACATAGTAAACCTTCTATTAGCTTTGTACTTCAATAGGATTTGTTTAATTTCAGCTGTCAAACAATATAGACAAAAAAAAAATCCACTTTTTTGATAACCCCAGGATTTAAAATGTATTATCAGTATGACAGCAGTAAATGTTTTCCAAACAATCTTATTTATGGGCCATGTTCTTTCATGGTGTGTATACAAATCTGAGCAGCATGTGAAATCCCTCATTTGTTTGACATAAATTGTGCATGCTACTGATGTAAGATTTATTATGTAAGAGTGGTTGAGTAACCCAGCATTGGTACTGTTGATTTGCAGCGTTTTACCTCCAGTTCCCTTCTTGAGGTCTGACTGAAGTGGGTGCTCTCTGAAGGCATTAGCAGCTGATGACTGTTCAGTCATCAATTCTGTATAAATAAAAACAAAAATATAAATAATATCGAAATGTATGTGCTAGTCCATCCTCTAATGGAGACGTACTTTAAACGTATGATATGTAAGTATGTAAGGCCGGCAGCGAGCACCGACTCCTCATCCCTTGGGTGGAGGACTTAAATTCTGCTCTATGCCTGGGCGGTGCAGAGAGCCACTGTTGCTGTATTTTCTCTAACCTTAAGAACAGAAAAGCTGCTCTTTCCACTGAATTGTCCATCAGTCACTTCACTGAGACTACCAACAATTTTTTCATATTCATATAAATTTACTGAGCTTCTCCTACCAGCAGGAAATTTCTGTGAAAATTAGTTCACTGAAATGTCCCCACTCTCTCCCCCGAAGTTTTGCACCTCTGCTCCCCATTTATAGAATGCGCAGCTGCTTTACGCTTGGATTGTCCTACTCACCTGTACTGGACAGAGAACTTCATTCAATCTTTGATTGCAATATGAATTCTGAAAAAATGTAATTTCTTTAGCATAAGCATAATGTACAAAAAATATTTTAGTACTGTTAGTTTTCCTTTTAAATATTACATTAGATTTCTCCTTACAGTATTTATAAAATCCTTACTGTGATGGTACCTGAGCATCTGATATTACACTAATATCATGTCATAAATTTAATTTTTAAAAAATTTGTAACATTATTTCACATTAATATATTACCCGAATCAGTCTGACATCCCTACTTCTTATGATTTTACCAGATCAATACGCTAATATTGGAGGATTGTGAGATTTTTTCCTAAATAGTAAAATCCATCTGTCTTTGGGCTACAAAGACAGATAGGGAGAAAATGAGATTTTTACAACTGACTATGCCTAGTTCAGAGGAGGCTGTGGAGACATTTTGAGGGCATCCTCTGCTCCATTAGAGGAACCGAGTACTTGTAATAATATTTTCTAGGCTTCCCCTTTACGAACGTGAAGAAATTGTAGATATGTGCCAGTAGGATCGATAGAGTTTCTGAGGCAGGACTTGGCCCTAAAGGCAGCTCGCAAGTACAAATCCCCAACCGCACTGTAGAGCCGTTCTGCACAAAAGACTGTACGTCGTTACTTGTAGAGCGGCTATGCTCAGGTCTGCTTTAAGCTGTAGAAAAGACGGTCAGGAGCCAGGGTCCCAAAGTAGCGATGAGTTTTACAAAGGACTTTTGCACTGTGTGTTTTTTTGGTATTTCTCTTTTGTACTTTTTGTGCTCATTTCGTGTTTATCTTTAAATACAGATATAAATTCCACTGATTCCGTTTGTTCTGAATAGAAATGGATTCAAACCTATGTTCGATGTTTTCCTGGGGTGCTAGATATATGTTTCTAAACATCTTCTGAGCGTTGTTACTTTTGGCTGTTTTAGCATCATTCCCTCTCAGAGATGTGCTGAGTCCTAAGGGCTAAGCAAATGCACGGTGCGTTGGGCACAATTATTTGAAATTCCAGACTGGGAAAAGTGATGGTTGATCTAGTGTGTCAATTGGAAGTGCCAGGGCTGCTCTGCTGGGACGGCTGCACTGTCACCACCAGGAATGGCACGTTCCTTGGACTCTTGGCTTTGTGTCTCTTCAGCTGTATTCAGAAATCATACTTCCATCCTTCACCACGTTTGAAGAAACTGTCTGTTTCTGATGTTACAGGCTTCTGACTGACTGAAAGCGGAGAGGAAAAAACAGGGCACCTGTCACTCCGTCCTGAATCCGAACTAATAATGTGTATTGTACAAAGGGATCGCAGACATCGTGAGGTTGTACCCCATGCAACCTTCCTCTTGTTTTCATCTGCATTTTCTGACTGAAAGGAAAACTAGACTTTCCAAGCTCACGCTTCCTGCAGAAATGTGTAAAATATGCACATAATATTTTTCCTTGCGTTTGAAAAACGTGTCCTAAAGGTTGGTTTCATCATGCAGATTTAATAATTGTGGATAGAAAGGCATGCTTGTGACAGGTCTGTATTTTCTTGGACATATTGCTTTTGATTCTGAGTGCAGTTTTCAGTTTTTTAAAATGGAATTCTGAGAGGTTTGAGCGTTTGTTTTTCATTATGTTAAACATAGAGCATCCATATGTTGCTTTCCTTTGGAATCTTTAAGAAAACATACAGTCATTTAAATCTGGGCTATTTTATCCCTGCAGTTATAAAATTCCTGTAGAAGAAGACTTCTGCCTTATATTTTCCCCCTCGGTTGTTACAAATGTGTGTTCTAATTCCTTTCTTTCATTATACTTTGCATGACAAAGTTGCTGCAGGTAAGTTAACGTGCAAAGGACATGAAACAGGCTCTCACCTCCTATGATATGTTCTATAACTCAAAATCTTGACCAATGTGCTCAAGCCATACCCCTGGTTCATGACCTTCAGGTTGGTAGAGCACAATAGGAAGTATAATAGCTGGCTTCCATGGTGTAATCTTTACTGTAAGAATAATACATGAGACCTTACACGCTTCTATCAGTTGCAAATGTTCTTGCAGCTCATTGTACAATATGTCAGACGAAATGGATTTCATGATCTTTTGTATAATGCATATATTCCAATAGTAATTTCAAACCTAATTTATTTCCTTAGAAATTCATTCATCTTTTGGGTGCCATTTTTAACCAGCTTAATTTTCTATTACACAAGCACAGGGGGTAAATTCTTTGCTCACATATAGAGGTCCCACTCCCACTGGATTTTGTACAAGATTTACAGTATCTGAGGGGAAAATTTAGCTTAGGAGTGTTTTTATTTTATCACTATCATACTAGCCCTTTTTCTGTTCAAAACCGAGTAGTTATTTGATTCTGTGATTTGGCAGTTGTGTTCCATTTCGGTCTTGCTGCTATAACTAGAAATGCTTTTAAAGATATCATTTTTTTCCAGATAATGTGCCTGTGTAAATGCCAAAGTTGACTCTGTGTCTTTCAAAATGCAAGTTATTTAGAGTTTTAACAATAGCTGCAAGTGTGTCACTGAAAATAGTTATTGCATTCTTCCTTTATTCACTGTTGGTAGATGATGGTTGTAGAAAGTGAGGGAAAAGGAACCTGCCATATTTCATTGGCTGAAAAAACCAAAACGCTCCTAAAACCATGGGCACAGTTGTTCTTACACTTTTGCTTTTAATAGGAAGAATAAAAGAATAGGGGATTAAGGTAGCCAAAAGAGCTTTTAAAAAGTGTATTTCATTGGGAAGAGTGGCATCCTGGCAAGAACAAGCACATATAAGCTGCAGGGCATTGTTAAATAGAATAAATTTTTTTTGGCCAAGGGCAATGTAGAAAATGAGATGCTGGAAATTCCTTTTTTCCCTTGGAACAGAGGGGTTTTTTTCCGAAAGAAATAAAATTGGCAGGTTTAAATACCTCTTACATACAGTAGGATCAGTTTATCCATTTGTTCTGGAAACCACGCAGTAATATTTCAGTCTCCGTCCTCTCTCTTATTAAGGAAGTATGGACTGAGTTTGTCTCTAAGGTTTAAGAGTTACAGTGCGGCCGCCTTCCTTTAGCCTACAAAGTAGTCTCTGTAATTCATATCTACAGTTTGATGCTCCACAGTCTTCTCTATAATATTCTCGTTCTTTCACTTGTCAATATGGCGTATGAAAGTCCATCTAAGACATGGCATAATTGCCTCTAGAAATCTGTTTGGGTAATAACATGGAATGAAATGATTTTAAAAATCAATGAAATAATTAAAGAGGGGTTTGGTCTTTTTTTTTTTTTTTTCATCTTAAGGTAGTCGACTAATACCTTGGTAACTGAAAAATAGTTTTCTGTATCTTTGTGAAAACTTCAACAGAGAAAAAAACACCAGAAAGTTCTTCAGAAATAATTCCTAATTCAGGATTTTAGAGGAGTATCTAGGTTAAAAAAAACCCCCACATAATAGAATAGGCCTAAAAAATCTAGTAAGAAATAATCCTTTCCTGGATATCAAATATGAAAAATTATACAAAGCGTGAAAATAAAAGCCCAAAACACTTAAAGGAAGTACAGCCTGTAAAAGAAGGTGAGTGATGTCCATGAGCACCAGTGTGTGAAAGCAATGGATCCCCAGTCCTTTGGTGTCTACTTCCCATGAATACATGAAGGATTTATTTAATCTCAAACCTGAAAAATTTTATACTTTAAAAAATTGATTCACATGAAGTCCATCCAGGAGGATGATGACATTGTTCAGCAAGTGTTTGTGCTGGTGCCTGAACCAAAGATATCTATCAGAAGGTTCTCTGGCTGAAGTTGGCATGTAATTAATGCCAACTGCGAGATTTTATGTATAGATGCTGGAAGTCAGTCTGGAGGAGGGATCAACAGGGACAGCCCTACAAACTGCTACACCCAGTGCAGACAAATGAGGGAACCAGTTGTTGATGTACCCCATGACATGTACATAAAATTGTCAGGAACATGGCCTGAAGAATTATAACACAGAGGCAGGTTTGTTCCCAGTGCAGTGCTTAAGTGCTATGTAAATTTGAGTATTCCTGCCTTGATGGTATAATAATGGGCTGTACTGCTTTTGGCAAACTGCATTAAGGTGTGTTCACACAGTTTCCTGGTAAAGAAATCAATTCAGTTTCAGAAGGCTCAGAATTACTTTTCTTTTCCTTGTTTCAGCACTTGGGTATATCGGTGTTAATAATATTTAGAGTCCTAGGAAGCATAAGCAGAATTGTATAAATCATCATCATTTTCTTCAGCTTGCGAGCTGAATACAGTCTTGGCTAGCCCTGTCTTTCCAGCGTTTGAAGATGTGAAGGAGCGTACAATAATACATTTGTTCATGTTTTTCAGAGTTTAGGTAAATCGAAACTGTCTTGAGTCAGAGCATAGTCAATCTGAGAGTGAACTGTAAAGATTTTTCTTCCGACTGGACGCTGTGCATGTCCGCAGTCTTCTCTTCTGTGTTAGCGCAGTCTGAACAGATCGGTTGGACGTGTAACCGCAGTTAACTGCTGCTTCTTTGAGCCTCTACTCTGTGACCACCGTTCTGGTGTTTGCAGGTGGACAACTCTGCTGCACGGGTTCTTTGTAGCTTTGACAAGTTCACAGCTAAATTCACCTGTTACAGATGTCCTGCTGACATGATTTTCTCTTTGTATCTAACAGTTACTGATGCCTCTTCATTCTTTGCATCTTTTGGAGTCACAGGATATGGGAAAACATCCTGTTCAGCTTGAATTCTGCTCACACATGCACATTTATAAGGAGTGAAAAAGGAAGGACAACTTTCATTATATATACATGAAGAGTTTCAGTTTGCCAATACTTTTTGGAATATTTCCCAAACTGGAAATCTCAGTGTTCACCATGATCTTTAAATAAAGTAAGGAATTATTTTGACAATTTCACTGCTGCCTACTGTATGTACCTGTCATTGGTGTTACTATTACAGATCATAGATTAAGCTGTTCTTTTCATACACCTAAATAAGAACAACAAATGGTGGTAAATGAAAATAGTGATGTCCCTTTATAAAAATACATGATATCCAAGGGGAAAAAAATCCCAACAACCCACCCTCCCCGCCTCCCCCATCCCCTCCGAGCACCAATCCACATATTTAAAACTCAGAACCCTATTTAGGCAGATAATTTAAAAATGCCAGCAAGACGTAATCTTAAACATTATGTGTCTGGAGCTGTGTTTTTGTTAATGACCAGTGTCGTTCAGCGATTCACATACACGGTTACCTACGCTGCTAAGGTGAAACGGTGAGAACGTCACGTTACAGACAATGAACGAGGCTTTGTCAAACGCATCCTTTCCCAACGAAGCTGTTCTGCTGGCGCTGACTGCCCGTATATAAAACACTGCAACCATCAAAGCCATGCCATTGGATTATATTCAATTTTTGTTTTACTTTTCAGTGCATCTGCATGGTGTAATTGGGCAGCACTCTTTTGCTGCACTCACATTCCTCTTCCTGATGGCAATGGTTCATCACCAGCTGCTGCACAGCTACAATTGCCTTCCTCTCAGCACTGTTTACTTTTGATTCTTCCTGAATGTGGTACATTTTGTTTTATGTCGTGTCACTGTTGTTATGCTTACATAATGTACTTAAGTATTGTTTAGATTGACACAGTGTTAGCACTAAAATTGAAAATAAAATGTCATTATTGGCAAGAACAGCTGTTTTCATGCACATCATTTTCTGAGCTTCAGTTTATTAATCAGGCTAAGCGGGAGTTTTGTACAAATGGTAGTATATTTTCTTGAAGTACTCTACGGACTTTTGATTTCCATCATAACAGAATTGAATAGTATAATGTAGCAGAAATGTTTGATGTGATTAAAAACTGTTTATTCTGGGTTTGTAATTGATTTAATTGTAACATCTAGAGGACTGCAATTTTGAAAAGTTTCAGCCCTGATTGCCTATTATTCACATGACAACGCTGAAATAAAATGACACTATAGTAAATGAAAACATAACAAATAACCCTGCTGGTTCAATAACATTTTGAAAGAAAATCAGTAGATGTTCTGCAGAAATCACCTACAGAAACAGCAGAAAGAAAAGCCCATGTTTTAAATCAGCATTTGTAAAAACCTGCTAAAAATTTACTATCCCGGAAACTATCATAATGTTACTCATCCAATAAAGTGGTTCTGATTTTCTTCTATAGTATTAAATAATATCTTTTTGTGAAGTGCAATTAAAAGTTAGGACAAAAGCCTTATCATTTTTGTTGAAACAAAAAGGCTTCGTTCTCCTAGCTCTCTGCTTACCCCAAACTTTATTACCCTCCATGTGAAAGTCAAATGTAAAATTCATCGAATTCACTTGGTATCTAGGAGTGCTTAGATTCTGAACCTGCAAACTTTTTATCTGGTCCTTGATCCCACACAAAGCCTGGGTGCTTTTAATTGGTGTTGCACAATATCTGGAAGCTCTTCTTGTGAGCTGCGTTTATAGCATAGGAAAGCCCTGGATACAGTGTGTTTCAACACTGCCTCATTAATTACATCATACACAGTATGCCCCTATTAACTCCTGTGAAGAAAAAAAAAACCAAGATTCAAATTAGTAACAACACAAATGAAAATTATTTACCAGCCATATTCCTCTAAGAACAAAAAAATCATTTTAGGTGTTTCACATATTACTATGAATATTAGTGCTGTGTTTTAAGTTACTGGACTGACATATCTTACAAGTATTTTTCTTTTTCTTGGTGGGTGTCATCACATTTTGTGATGAAATAGTAGGAAAAAGTTGTAATGGCTCATCTCTTAGTGTTGTGTGTTATTACACACATTTCTGTTTACACAAGAAGGATCTAAATTTAAATTTTGAAATTAAAACTTTCAAATAGAAGCCATTAGGCAATATCCATTCTTCCCTCTATTGTTTCACTGCTGTAATTGTAATAAACCTTTTGTGTGTGATCGGGCTTTATTTAATTGTGCTGTAATTTATATAAAGCCCAGTAAACTCCATTGGCACATTACACTGGGACAGGCCTTGAACTCGCACGGTTACTGATTTTGCCTAGTTGCCTGGTGCATTATCTATAGTTGTTGAGATCACATCAAAGTTTTGTATACTTTGCTTACTCTAATCTTTTTTCTTTTTTTTTTTCCCCCTAATTTTATTGACTTACTAGCAATTCTGTTTGTCACCAATGGTTAGAATCAGGTTAACGTTTCTCAGAGTTGTTTGAGAATGTGTGGGGTTTGCGAACATTGCTACGTGTAGTCAACCTAATTTTCAGAGTGAAAATAATTTTGTAAACTGCTTCTAACTGACGTTAGAAGGTGGTGCTGTGTTAGATTTTTTTACTCGACTAATTCAGTTAAATATTTACTAGAAAAGAATTTTAAAATGCTTCACAGATGACACTGGATTAAACATTTGCTGTTGTTTTGTAGAGTTAAATGATTTGTGTAGCTGTTTCAACGAGCAGGTCTAATACTTTCGCTCTTTGGAACAAGCACTTAAAAATTGAGAGCAATGTCATTCTTTCATTAAGAGGTATTTCATAATCTTTAATGGCAAAAATAAGCCATGAGATTTCCGTATCACCGAAAAAGGATGGAAAATGTATCTCTAAACAGACTTCCTCTGTACACAAGCAATACAACTTCTAAAAAGCCAGAATTTGGTTTTTTAATGTTTACTGCTGTGGTTTAAAGCATTCAGGAGCTAAAAGGAAAGGCAGACAACTGTCAAGGAAATTGGGACTAAAGCCATTTTGCTTATTTCTGTACTGATTATTCTGAAAGGGAATTGTTGCTGGAACAGTAATACTACCAAGGGAAGGGTAATTGGTCAAAACAATGGGAGCACGAAAATGTTCATTGAAGTGAAAGTGGCACATTGCTTCATACACTCTGCAGTCTCAAATCACAAATGAAAAATTAAAATATATAGAAGAAATACAACAGAATGAAAGATTTCAGAAATTCCTTTGAAAATGTGATCTTTAGTACCATAAAATATGTATGATTAATTCTGAACTCATTTTGGTTTTGAGAGCCTCTGAATGGTTTAAAACATAATATCCTATTATGTCACTATGCATTCAGCTATGCACTGCCAAGAACAAAAAACTTATTTACTTTAGCATTTGTGAATAAAGGTTAAGTATATCCTATGGAGCTTTTGAACACCTGAAAATGTTCAGAAATACAGGGATCCATTGTCATGTAGTGTCAGAAAATAAGAGGTGGTCTAATCAAATATGACCCTGTCCTATGAACATAAACATTCCTTTGCACGCCACACGGAAATCTTATGACAGACAACCTGTAACAAGTGTCTGATTATCATCTTACCCTTTATTTTTTTTTTCCTTACTCTAGAGTAAGATCATCTGCTCATTTGGGCTGTTTATTAATTTACGTAATGAAAGGCTCATGTCATAAAGATGAGAATATCCCCTCTTCCTGTAGAGGAATGATAGGCCACCACAACGCCTTGTTTTACATAAAGTACCTGTCACATGATATTTGTAACCTCACTTTGAGCAATCGTTCTTTGTTGGGCATTTCCTTCAACAGCATCTGACAACGAAGTCGGTATCTGGGCTGGTGCTCACAGCAGAGAAACTTTAAGGAACTGATGTAGGCGATGCTTCTTCCACAAGATCTGTGGCTTTTCCTGGTAGTGCTAAGCCTGGCCAAAACCAGCATAGGGAGTTTCTGCTGCTGGAGCTGTTTCTTGAAGACCTGCCTACTTCAGTCTCTCTGTGTAAAGTTTTCTGTGCCTTCTGACCATGAGAGTTAATTTTGAGTCTTTCAAATGTGACTTTTATTTTTTCTTGTTAGAAACAAAATATTTGTGGCAGAAACAAAAGCCTATCAAAATGGCCTAGAGGAGTGAGCATCTTTTCCTTCGCAAAGTACACCTCACTGCTTACTGCTGCACACAAAGGGAGAGTGAATTATTACACTGGGAATGGAGTAGGCCACCTAATCACAGGTGTGGTCTAGTGTGACAACCCTTTGGGGCGTCATTTACAGCCTTTGAGGAAGTTCTGCAATAATCTAAACAGGTGGTAATAGGTCTTAATAAACAACATTTGGAGTGTTGACTGTTGCTTGTTAGAGAGGGGGGTGGAAGGCAGTGGTTTTCTGGGTGGCTATTTCAAGTGAGCACCGTTACTCTTTCTTCCCTGCTCTTTCTCAGTATGACAGGGAGTTGTCACTTTAAGCAATAGCGGGTTCAAATCTTCCAAGGGCTCTTTAAAAAAACAAAAACCATCTTGAGACCTTCCTGGATTGTGGAAGAGAAGACACAGGGCTAGAGAAAATGCAGAGCTAAAGGGGCATTCAAAAATGTTAATGGATGTGACCTTTTACTTAAGATAGGTTGTAACTGGGAGAAAACTTTTGGGACTTGGTGCTCCCTGAAGAGGCATGGTACAGAAATATACCTTTTTGCATTCTCCGTACATTGCCTCAAATAAATATTTGAATTCTTCTCCAATGTATTTTTTCCAGAGTGACTGGCAATACGTTTTGACAGAGTTTAAAAGGAGTAACAATGAAGGAGTTATTTGATCATTTAATATTGGCTCAAGTAACATTTAGGTGTCACTTTGCCAAAAACTTTACTTGTGTAACTAGAAATGCAGTACAACTGAAAAAGAGGATAGTAACTGCTTGCTATCAGCAAAATAAAGTGAACATTTTCATCTTTATCAGTGTTTTTATGATCATATGAATAGTAACAGTATGGGAATGACTCTGACACTGCCAATACTGAAATTCAGACTTCCAGAATTTCTCTGCTATGGTTTATCCTCCACTACACACTGAAGTTCAGACACTTGTTATTAAGTTTATTGCTCTACCTAAAAGATTAATTCCATACACTGCTAATGAGATGGCCCTGAGGAAGGATGGGGAACCAGAGCCTTGTTAACACACAATAAAACACGTTTCTGCAAGGTCTGCCGAAGCTTGAGAAACCAACACACAGGAATAAATTCATCATTACTAGACACTATTTAAAAATAGTTGCATTTTGGACATGAGGTAACTGATTTGGCTTGCTAGAAGTTATCTAATACCTTTTAATTGCATCAGAAATTAGAGAGCATCTTCAAAGCTGTCCTTTCCCCCCCCTCATTTGGAATGACAAGGATTTACAGTGGCAGGATAGCTCAGCGATTTGGGCATAAAAGATTTGATTCACTGTCTCCTTTATAGAGCTGCTCTCTTCCTTCCCTGGACAGCCTGTATATAGTATTTCCCCCTTTCACATAAAATAAGCATTTTTTGTATTGTGGAATGTTATGAGCATGGTTGCTATTAACGCATATGCACATACACATTAGAGATGCTACACTCAGAGTAATCAGCATTTCCGGATTTTTCAGAGCAAGAGTCTCAAGCTGGAGACTGAGTGAACTGAACATTGCAGTGTATAAACACTAAAGGGAACTGGGAGATATTCTAGGGTCATTGATTAGGGGCAAAAAAGGAGAACACTTGGACAGGTGCAGACTGGTCGAAGACAACCAGAACATTTATAAAGGGGAAGCCATGCTTGTCAAATGCTATTAACTTGTTTGAGGAGGTGACAATGAGAGCTGACAAGGGTGAAGCAACAAACATAATCTGCTTGGACATCAAGATGGCTTTTGATACTGGTACACTGAAGACCAGATAGAGGGTTAGTAAGCATCTGATGATAAAGTGACTGATAGAATGTCTCTAAAATCTCTTAGACTCAATCCTGTCGGCACACCACAGCAAAACAGGAGAGAAGATGTATAAACCTGGTGAATATAAATTAATTCAGCAGGGATTTTTCACCCCAAAAAAAGATGAATGAATCAGAAAGTTTGTGAGGGAGGGAGGCAGAAAAAGCAGAGGAGTAGGAGAGGAAAAGAACTGACCTGTTCATATATTTGAAAGAGAAAAGGCTATGATGTTTATGGATGGTCACTGTAGAAGAGGTGAGTGCAGCCACCTGACACAGCCCTCTCTGTCTGTCTATACCTGCCCTTAACATCATAGCAGATAGAAAGTTGTTACTGGACGGAGCAGATGATTTTAAGTACGTGCTAGATGTCTGCTGGAAACTAGGCTCCTAAGATCCTCTTGTTGGAAAAGGTAAAACTGAGGGTTTATTCCTACCTAAATCAGATTTAATTAATAAATACAAAGCAGTCCAGTACTAAGTACCTTCTTCTTGTTCTTTTTAATGGAGATTAAAAACAGAAGGGGCTTTCTGTACTTCATTTCTCTGGATGTGTTCACATTCTGTTTTTCACGGCTCTGTTTGCCTTTCATCACTTTCCATTTGCTAAGGGATGTAGATAGGACATTTAACAAATAGAATCACAGAATCATTTGGTTGGAAGAGACCTTTAAGATCATTGAGTCCAACCGTTCACCCTGCACTGCCAGGGTCCCTAAACCATGTCCCTCAGCATCACATCCATATGTCTGTTAAACACCTCCAAGGATGGGGATCCACCACCTCCCTGGGCAGCCTGTTCCAATGCTTCACAACCCTCTCTGTAAAGAAGTTATTCCTGATATCTAACCTAGATCTCCCCTGGCACAGCTTAAGGCCATTTCCCCTCGTCCTATCACTTGTCACATGGGAGAAGAAAACAACCCCCACCTCTCTACAACCTCCTTTCGGGTAGTTGTAGAGAGCGATAAGGTCTCCCCTCAGCCTCCTTTTCTTCAGCCTAAACAACCCCAGGTCCCTCAACTGCTCCTCGTAAGACTTGCTCTCCAGAGATTTCACCAGCTTTGCTGCCCTTCTCTGGACACGCTCCAGCACCTCAAGGTGCTTCTTGAAGTGAGGGGCCCAAAACCAGACACAGTACTCAAGGTGTGGCCTCACCAGTGCCCAGTACAGGGAGACAATCACTTTCCAACTCCTGCTGGTTACACTATTTCTGATACAAGCGAGGATGCCATTGGCCTTCTTGGCCACCTGGGCACACTGCTGGCTCATATTCAGCCGTTGTCGATCAACACCCCCAGGTCCTTTTCTGCTGGGCAGTTTCCAGCCACTCTTCCCCAAGCCTGTAACGTTGCAGGAGTTTGTTGTGACCCAAGTGCAGGACACGACACTTGGCCTTGTTGAACCTCATACCATTGGCCTTGGCCCATCAATCCATCCTGTCCAGACCCCTCTGCAGAGCCTCCTGACCTTCAGCAGATCAACACATCCACCCAACTTGGTGTCATCTTACTGTCAAACTTACTGAGGGTGCACTTGATCTCCTCATCCAGATCATTGATAAAGATGTTGAAGAGAACAGGGACCAATACTGAGCACTGGGGGATTTGTTGTGACCCAAGTGCAGGACACGACACTTGGCCTTGTTGAACCTCATACCATTGGCCTTGGCCCATCAATCCATCCTGTCCAGACCCCTCTGCAGAGCCTCCTGACCTTCAGCAGATCAACACATCCACCCAACTTGGTGTCATCTTACTGTCAAACTTACTGAGGGTGCACTTGATCTCCTCATCCAGATCATTGATAAAGATGTTGAAGAGAACAGGGACCAATACTGAGCCCTGGGGGACACCACTGGTGACCGGCCACCAGCTGGATTGGACTCCATTCACTACCACTCTTCGGGCCCGGCCATCCAGCCAGTTTTTTATTCAGCAAAGAGTACGCACATCCAAGCCATGAGCAGCCAGCGTCTCCGGGAGACTGCTGTGGGAAACAGTGTCAAAGGCTTTACTAAAGTCCCAGTAGACAACATTCACAGCCCTTCCCTCATCCACTAAACGAGTCACCTTGTCACAGGAGATCAAGTTGGTCAATCAGGGCTGGCCTTTCATAAACCCATGCTGACTGGCATGATCTGCATCACCGCTGATCCCCTGGTTATCTTGTACGTGCAGAGTGACAGCACTCAAGATGATCTGCTCCATGACCTTCCTTGGCACTGAGGTCAGACTGACAGGCCTGTAGTTCAGCCAGGTAGGGCTTCTAGCATGGCAGCTTGTCTTACAACTCACTGGGACAGCCTGCTCCTGAGCTGTGAGGATTTCCCTCTTGAGGATTGTCCAGCCTTTCTGGACTCCTTTGCCCCTCAGGACTGCCTCCCAAGGAACCCTGACAACCAGTCTTCTGAAAATATCAGAAAATACTGCCTTTTGGAAGTCCAAGGTAGCAGTTTTACTGACCTCCCTCCCTTCCCTGAGAATTGAAAACTCATGGTCACTGTGGCCAGGATGGCCTCCAACCTTCACATCACCCACAAGACCTTCCCTGTTGGTGAACAACAGGTCCAGCAGGGAGACTTCCCTGGTGGGTTCCCTCAGCAGTTGTGTGAGGAAGTTGCCCTTCCACACACCCGAGGAACCTCCTGGACTGTTTCTTCACTGCTGTCCTGTATTTGCAGCAGACATCTGGTAAATTGAAGTCGCCCACAAGAACGAGTGGCACGGATCGTGAGACTTCTCCCAGGTGCCTGTAGAATATTTCATCTACGTCTTCATCCTGGTTGGGTGGCCTCTAGCAGACTCCCACCATGATGCCTGCCCTGTTGGCCTTTCCCCTGATTTTAACCCATAAACTCTCTTACCCTTTCGTCACTTTTAATGCTTTTGATTTTCTCAGAATGAGCCTGTTTGGAGCAGTTCCAGTGTGAAATTTGAATAAGGAAGGGTCATCACGGGAAAGAAGTTAACATTTTGGGACAACAGGAAAATGTAACCTCAAATTTGGTTTTTTTATTATTATTATTATTTGTTTGTTTATGTAGCTCTTTCATCATCACATCTTTCACATGTTCTGGTTTATGTCATTTGAAGCAGTTGAAGTGTAATCACCACACTATATCAAATATAAAATAGGTATATTTTTGAATAAGGAAACTAATGCATACTGGAATAAAACAGGAAAACAAAAAGGTAAACTTGTGAAATAGGGAATACTGAGCATTCATACACATCTACACATTTTCTTAACAAACTGAAAATGTTAAAGCTACTTTGGATGCTGAAAAAAGACAAGCAAATTAATATTTTTGTAATATAGATGTCATCTTATATTTCATGCCTGATTCATTTGAAAATGTAGATTAATTTGCAAACAGTTTAGAGAGGTGAACTATTGAATTGAGTCCTATAAGATTTAGGATTTGTCATCTTTTAAAGTTGACACCCAGTGAGAGCTTGTCAATTACAAAGAAGTGAAATGAAGTGAAAATAAGCCTCGTCTTCATCTTCTTGTTATATGCTTGGTTGGTTATAGAGAGACACCATTTACAAGCTGAGAATAATAACTTGCAAAGTATTTTTCACTTTAAACCAAAATTATTTATTATTTTATCTCACTCCATTATGATACAGCAGTTAATGTGATTTCCCAATCTCATAACCAAAATAGTATTTCAGAACTGACGTGGCCACCTGAAATGTAGGTTTGTTTGAGTTAAACATGAGAAACACTGTTTAGAGTCAGATTTTTCACTCAAATGTTACTAATCCTTTTGTGATGGGTTATGCAGAGTTTCTTCACTTTATAAATCTACATGTACTATAGCAAAGATGATACAGAGAGAATGTCACCAGTATAAACCTTTTCTATTTACAGGCAAACACGCCAACATTCCCTTCAGCTGTAACATGTATTATGTTATCAGTCTCTTGCTTATAGATTTGATTTTTGCACAGCTCATTCTTTTGAACCTTTCCATAGACTGTAATACAGCCTTTCTGACGTGGCTTCCTCAGACTGAAGTGAATTAGCACTTTTTCTCTAATCGGTTCTATTCAGCTAAAGGAATGCTTAGATGAGTTCTGTAAGCACATAACTTGCCTCCGTTGCATCCAGCATTCTTGCACTTCATAAATTTCTGCACTAAATGCTATTTTATCGAAATCCACAAGCTGTTTTAGAAGAAAGTGCTCTTTAACTGAAGTATTTTCTTTTAAATAAAGATAAAATAGACATATTCGGCAACTCTTTGCTCAAGTGTTACCTTTGATTTTTAGCTGGGGTTCTGAGCTGACTTGGTTTCCTGCTTTTCACAATTTTCCATCATGACCAGGTGAAAAACAGAGAGGCCAAATGATTTGTCTGTGGTGCCTAGCAAGCCAGCAGCTCAGCCTGAGCTAGAAGGAGTCATGTCCCAGCTCGAAGGCTTGAGCCCAAAGCCTTGAGTTCCCTGACATGAAACACCGCAGAAGGAGTGCTCAGGAAAACACAGCAGCCTCTTCCTGAAGGCTCATTCATAAATGAGCATAGAACTTAGTGAACACATATGCAAAATATCAGATGTCTGTTATTACTGAAAGTTTTTAGATGATACTTTTTTTGCTATGCCGTTAATTTTCTTTATTAGTTGAGTTGGATAGTTGCATTTGTGCATCATGCTTCTACTAGTTGGTGCACAAGGCAAATCTTATAACACCTCTTGTATTATTTCGATTTTGTCTCATAGTACTCATGCTATTCCCTAGTACAATTCAGTTATGCTATTTAAATGTACAATAGAATATTTTCTTTTTATTGCAGAAAAATGCTTTGATCTATCAGAAAGTTTAATTGCATTTCATGCAATAATTCCTATTTGTAATTAGGTATGTGTGTGGCAGATGCTAAGTTTTCCTTTCATGTCCTTCCATCCATTTTTAAATCAAATTTTCTGTTACATCTAGGTATTTTGCTCAGATTCTGCAACTGCACATGTATATCTGGCTTCCCCAGTCATCCCAGAAGTGGTTTGGCACCTTGACTTTTGCTTATTTTAATTATTCCCTTCTTGTTTGTGATAGACAAATACATAGTTTTACTTAACATTGTTATATCTCCGACTCTGAAGAGGGAACACAGACCAGTGGAACTGGTCACTCTTATTATAGCAATAATACAGTGCAGGCTGTACCATCCCTTTCACTTTTTTTTCTTTTAAGAAAAGAAACAAACTGGAAAATGAAGATCAGTTATAAAAGAAGAATTGTTAGAGAACCCAAGATGAAGAAACAGTAGATAATTTGGAGAGTAACACTTAGGCTGACGCTGTAACATACCTACCCTACCGAGTAGCAGGTCACTACACCTGGGGTCCTATAGCGGTAGAATGCTTGAAGCAGAAGGAACTAAAAAATTGCAAAGCAATGTGTTGGCAGTCTAGGGGTTAACGACATGTAGGGTATTACAAAGCATATAAAAATACTTTTTGCAAAGCATAAAGTATGATTAAACTTCAAATGGGCACTGAAATGTATTCTGTTGAGTTGAGACTATTCTGAAATATTACTCTCCTGTCCATACTTACCGTCCTTTCCCCCTGCTGGGGAACGCTATTGATCTCTCTTTCGCAGATTGCACAAGGTGTGGCGAATTGAAGTATAGTTGAATGCCTAGATAAATGGCATTTATTTAAATGTCATTTAAGTGACAAAATTAAATTAAAACTACTGTTTCATCACACTTAATCAATACTTCCTTTTTTTAAAATTTACACTTCTGGTACCTGTGATACAACATTCCTTTTTTTACTAGCTTTTTACGCAGCTTTTCTTGTGATCTCTTTTTCTCACTTTTCTTCTTCTGTTCATTTATGCTGATACCTTTCTTTACCCAGTATGTTTTCTTAGTCTTCTCTTTAACTACTATGCCCAAAATTTGCTTTCTAAATCAAAGTCCTTGCTCAGTGTTCTCCCATCTGCAACCTTCATGCCTCTTTGTGGCTGCTCATCGTTATTTCAAACGAAGCTGTTAGTTGAAAAAGGTGTGAAAGAAAAGCGTACTGAAAGAAAAAATGGGAGCGCACTCAACTGAATCTGTGAATCAAAAAGCAAAACTGGCATTGCTGACACCCTAGGATGGGGAATCCCAGGGCTTAACAATCAGTGCCTTTGGTACATGAAGCTGGTGGAATTTAAGAGAATTTAGGCTATCTTGGTGCAGTTTTCAGATTATAAACTTTGCAGGTATAAAGCACTTTGTGAATCAGCAGGGCTACACTAACCTCTCTTACTGGCTGTACTGGGGTTACCTCAAACGAAGGAAGGGAGGAAGTTGTTGTCAAAGTGAATCTTGATTCATAAAAAATAGTTTAACTGTGCCATTGATGTCTCACTTCGGTTAAAGTACTTAGATTAAACTTAGATCCAAATGAGAGAACAATCTGTTTTAGGGCAGCTGAGTATACGTCTGTCTTTGGCCTGCAGCCGGAGAAACTAACTTCTCAAGATGGTTCTGAGAAGTAGGGATCAGCCTGAACTGTGGTGGTCAGTGGTTGACCAGCTGTCCAGCTAGTTGTTTTATTTGCTAACATGCTAACGTGCTCAGAACTGCCTCCTGACATCAGGACAAAGAGGTGGGATGGAATATCAATGGCAGGAACACGACATGTATGATGACTAAATAAATGGCCCGTTAAAAATCTCATTGCTTTAGTGGCTTTTGTGTTAGACAAGAGAAAGAGCAGAAAATCTTCAGTTTTATTTTGAACAGAATGCTTGCCTTAGAGTTGATGCTGTAAAAGAAAATTTTGCAGTTTTCTGAACAAAATTTATGTCAGACCCAAGTACTGCAAGGAAAGTGATTAGAAATTTCTTAACAGAAAGGGCGCATCAGAAAACCGCTTAACCTTTTGTTGCCAAGCTAAATAGAAAAATTTTTACTCTGGCTGCAGAGAACATGAAGTTCTCTTCAGTATCATTAGATTTCTGTATCACTTTTTAAATTAAAATAGTGCTTCATGACTTTTCTATATTTTTTTTCTTTTGTAACTCTGCAAACAATTTCTGAGCAGTCCAACATTTTGCCTCAGGAACTCAAACGAGTGTCTTTCGCTGCCATGCATTAGATGCTGTTGGTGAACCAGAGCCACTAAAGTTTCTCCCTCCCACCCCAAATCTCGGTTCAGGATATAAAAAAGCAACAGCAGTCAAGAGAAGCATAAGCCCTCTGAGGAGAAATAGAAGCAATTCCAAAAACAATACAGCTTTTTTTTTGCATCTGAATAAATGTTCTTCATCTGATTTTGTTGAAATCAGACATCTTAGAATTTTACGTAGAAAATTGCATCAAATAACACGTGAAGCACAATAGAACTGAGAAAGTTCTAACTGCGTGTTGTGCATATACAATGTAGTTGCCATGTGCCAGTGATAATGATAAAGAGAACTGAGATTGTTTAATGGTTTGGGGTTTTTTTTTATCCTTTTTGGAAGTGAGTTAGCTAAATACTGTGTAAAATGGTTTATCCATTCCACAAGAATTTTATGTTTCAACTTGTTAAAACGTGTTTCATATTTGAGCATGTATTTATAAGTTGGTTTTCAGCCCACATCAGTTTTCCTTTCCAAAATTGCAGATTAGGCTACTCAAATACCTATAAATTCATGCAAGTGTTATTTACTTCTTGATTGAAGAACACAAAGTCATTTCAATTTATGAACATTTTCTTGTAATTTGACCTGGCATTTCTCATCACTACTGTTTGCAGTCTTGTCTTATAAAATTTAATGGATGTCAAAAATGAGCAGAGTATGAAAAATAAATAGACAAAAGAGAATTCCTTTGTATGTTAACAAATGTCACAGAAAGCTCTTAAAGCTAAAATCACCGTGGAGAAAAATAGTTTGGTCTGGACCAAAATAAGTACTTCTTTAAGATATATGGCTGAGGGAAATCTTGGAATTTTCTGTCTTTTGAAAAGAGTAGACTTAATTTGTATGTCCTCTCAGACCGTGCTTCATCTTTATTAGAGAAATCCTTCCTTTCCAATGGTTTTAGGCAGATTAACTGGCCTAATTGGACCTAAGCTGCTGTGAAGAGAGAGGAAAAAAAGGTGGAGGCACAGACTTTCCAAGTCCTCAAGTCACATCCTCCTGGTTGACTGGTCTGCTTAGCCAAGCTGAAACTGGTCTTATTGTCATGTTGGGTGCATTAATTGGAGTGCAGACTAATTTGCAAGAATGCTTTAGTGCCCTTTAAAAGGTGATTTAAAATTCAAAGTGATGGAAATTGTATAAAAGCATGCTGATCTGATCATTACCCAGAATTCAGTTTGACATTTCCTCTATTTATCTGTTTTTATTGTTTAGACTTTAAGTTTACTGTGAAAGACTTAAGAGACTGCAACAATTCATGATGTTGTCTCTGGATTGGTTGATAACACCTTTTTTCAAACCCAGAGAAGGCAGTGAAAGTAAACTGGTTAAGCTCAAAAATATCTTGTTTGGGGATGATAAAGAATATTTTTAGATGACACAATAAAATAATTAGAGCAATAGCCTTCCTTGTTTATATCAAATACATGGAAATACACTCTCTGGAACATTTTTACCGTCAAGAGACACTAGCACCTCAATAACATAGACTTGAATACAATGATAATAAGGAGAGTTAGTTTGTATTTTCCCACCAAAAGGACACAAAACCAGAATAATGCCAGTTTTTGCAAACTCTGCAGGTATAGCTATATCCGTTGCTGAAGTCCAGTTATGTTCATGGGTAAAGAGTAGTTTCTGCCACCGATACAAAACAACTCTCCACAACCCTTAACAACAGGAAAAAAAAGTGTCATATGAAATTACAGAAGTCTTAAGTGGATTCATCATACAAATATAGAAATTAGACTCTCATGTAAGCAATGTAGTAAACGTGACAAATTTCCAGCGATATTTGAGGGATGGACTGTAGGATACCGCAACTGAGACCTCTGTTCTGAGTTTTATTCAAAGCCAGTAAGTTTTAGTCCTGACACAGAGCAAGTGATGTTTTCCTGAAGTGAAAGCAACTGATGATATCCCTGAAGTGCACTGTACGTGCCTCTGCCAGAAGCTGGTAATACTGGCTAATACTAGTGCAAAATCCTTAGTAGCTGGTGCCATTTCCTAAAGCATTTAGATGCAATGCCCTCGAAACCTACTTTTATTTGGAAGTTGTCTCCTGTTACCTCTCTGATCAAGTCAGATTGTGTTGGCAAGAATCTTGTGCATTAATTAGCATATTTGAATTTCAGGCTACCCTCTACCCGAGTAATGTCTCTAAGGCCATTGTGTTCAGAGAACTTTTGAGATAAGGCCCCATTGTACATCCAGGCAGGATAGGAGGTGGGCGTGGAATGGCTTCTTTATGCATGTATCTAAGCCCCTTGCTTCACTGGAAGTAAATGAGGTAGAGAGCATTTATCTCTTCTTCTGCACAGGAGAGAGAGAGGAAAAAGGTTACACCTTCCAGTGCACCAGTCAACCCTTTCAAACTGTGAGTTGGGCAACAGGTCCACATCAGAGTGGGCAGAAACAGAATAATTCTTCTTTAAAGAAAAGTTCTAGTGTTGCTTTTGCCTTTTTTTCTGGAGCTGCAATTTGTTCAGGCTGAACTGTGAGTTTAATATTCAGTTCTCTGAGATTGCACTTGTGTCAAGTTTGCGGCGCTGCCTTCAGGTGCCGTAGTGAGGCAGAGGCTGGCTTACAGATTCATTCTTGCCAGTAGCAGTACGTCTGCAAGGAATAAAATGAGGACGTTCAGATCCTAAGCTGAGTTCCTAGCCAGACTGCAAATGTCAATTGTACGAGTGCTAAGTGTGAATATCGAAAGGAAAATTATGGAACCTCGTGGTTCCATAGTACGGAACTTGGCAGTTTTCAGCTTAAAGGGTGAACATTGAACTTCTGGCCTCTGTAGAAGCTGGATCAAGCTAGTGCTTGTACAACATATTATATGCCTCCTTCTGTGCTCCTAGCGTAGCTGTGTTTTGGCCATTTCAATGATATTGCACTTGAGAAATTTGCATGTGTAAGGAAGCCCATCAGATTTTTTTTTCTTTGCCTCATTTTAATGGAACGAATTATTGGGGCTTATTTACTGAAAGATTTTGAAACACTGAGACACTCCATAGCTTAACATAGTGTGGCTTTCCTTAAAAGCAAGTTTTACCTGAATTGATTTATTTAATTTTCTTCTCTATTAAAGAAGAAAATATGGGAACCTGGACTACATAAAATACGTGCAATTTCTTCTAAGTGTCATGGTGATGTGTAATGAAGTCTTGTCCCTCAGATGGTCTTAAGAATGTTTTCATATGCAGTGTGGTCCCACTGCCAGTTGCACAAGATTACCCGTGGGCAAAAAGCAAAGCATTAGAGGAAGCCTTATCACTTGATTAGTTGTAATATCATATGCTGAAGATGGACAGTCTGTATGACAGGTTGTCTTGCAAGAAAGAATTGGCTCCTTAACACACTCTCCTTCTATTATCACATTTGGTAACAGCGTACACGCAGAGCACATCTCGATGAATGCCTCAGCTTCTGTTATGCAAACCGTGCACACCTATTGTCTTTTCTGTACTACAAGATTTTCGGAGAGGAGGGACCAAGGACAGATAAACAACAGTAATGCAACTTAAGAATGGGGCATATTCCACTAGTGAGAAATTAATGGTAAGAAAAATGTGATAAATAGATGCACTTACAAGCACAGAATAGTCCTCTGAAAAAATTTCTTCCATTCAGTCAGATATTACTGAATTCTCTATGTGAAAGGTATGTATTAGCTGTCCATGTGATCTCGAATATGAATCCAACTTTATGTTCCATCGTAGGAAGCCACAGCTCAAGCGCCTAATGTATAACAAATCAATGAAAAATTCTGGCACCTTGAAAGATTTGCTGTGGACCTCAATAGGGTCACAAATTTGCCCAGTATGTCTCCTATTTGCATGAAGACTTAACATAAACTACATTTCCACTAACACAGTACTAAACTCTGGAATTTTTTACAGCTGTTTGACCTAGTAGTAAATAGCCCTGCCTCTGCATTTCCACCTGGACAAACTGGAAGCTGTGGAGTGCAGCATGTTGACATTTTCCATGCACGCAATCCCACGAACCATGTCGTCTTTCGGCATAATCGTGGAGAGCTGTCTCTTGAAGAAGTGTTGTGGTTTAAAGCTGGCTGGCAGCCAAACACCACACAGCCACTTGGTCACCTTCCCTGCCCAAGGGAACGGGGGAAAGAATTGAAGGGGTAAAGGTAAGGACACTCATAGGTTGAGATAAAAATGATTTAATAACTGAAATAATATAAAATAAAAAAATAATGATAATAATAGTAATAATAAAATATACAAACGACTAATGTGCTCACCAGCCAAGGCCCATGTCATCAGTTAGCCAAGGCCAATCACAGGACGAACTCTCTCTCTAATTAGCCCTCCTAAGGAAAAGTTAAGAGAAGAGATAAGAAGAAAGAAAGAAAAAGAAAGTTTGTGAGGCCTCTGTTAAGTTTGGGAAATCAAACCAGTTTTAATAACAATAGAAAGATATTATATAGAGATCAACAAGAAATGAACAAGATTATATAGGATTAGAACTGGTGCAACGAGGGGGGGGAAACACCCACACCGCGGTTAAAGGAACAGCAGCGATAAAAAGTTACCAGCCAGTCCAATGGCAGCGGCACGTGGTGCAGCTGGGCAGCGAGCAGGGTGGAGCCATGGTTGTCCATGTGCGGGGCTGGGCCAGCGAAGCAATAGCAGAAGACCTCTTTCTTTCGGACTTTACCTTGTCAAAGTCTCTTCCAGGAGTTCGTCTACATTCAAGGCTAATTGATAAGAGCTCTTGGACTTTTTTTAAAAAAATGTTTCTCCTCAGCACTACTATGGCCTCATAGTGCTGAGGACTCACCCAAAGATTCTGGCTTATGTAGTCCATTCAAAGATGCTGCTGGAGACAAACTAGAGAACAAAACCGACAATGCTCATAAGTCATGGGAACATGACCATGATTGAAGGAAGAGCCTTTTTTCACCCAGGAAGGAAACCAGCTACGAGCACCGAGAAGGCTGCTGCAGTAGTAGAAGAACCATCCTTTCACAATGTCCTTTGTAGAAAAGATAAGAAGCAAAGGGATTAAATTAGTGAAAAAGAGAAATTCAGATTAGGCTTTGGTGAAAACTTTCAAGCAGTTGAGGTAGTGTAGTTCTGGAGAAGATTGCTTGGAGAAGTGGCAAGAATTTTCATCTTTGATAGTTTTTAAGAAGGGGTGTGACAAACAACTGTCAGGGATAATAAGGGTATATTTGAGCTTCTTTTAGGCAGTGGGTGAACTAGATGAACTTCTTGAAGTCCCTTCCAGACCTACTTTTCAATCATTCTGTGATTTTAAAAGACGGTCAGTGGACAAAATGGAATAAACATCATTTAATGCACAAACAGAATTTATTTACTGAACACAACTTTATTTGATATTTCAGAATAGGGGAAGGAAATCAGATTCTGGTATGTTTAGTGACAAAGACTGGTTGGTGATGAAGCACACCAACGTTCATGATAAGTCACTTGGAATGGAAATAAAATATTCAGGACATCCAGCGTTTGAAATGCTTTAATTTTTTTTACCAATAAAACATTACAGAAAAAGAACAGAGTACCCGTATTCAGACGTACTCAGATGGATTGTGTTTCCTGAGAACAGCTTTTGCTATGCAATTGCATAGTCCTTGGTTCAAGCTTTAAAAGTAAATTGTCTGTTATGAAGCCACTACAGTATTGACTACTAGAAAAAGAATTAATGTGATTTAAAGAATTCATTATCTCACACCATGCAGTCTGCTATTTCTACATAGACTAATTGTACATATGAATATACTTGAGAAAAGAGCAACCATCATTTAAAAAATGGAGAAATGTATTAAAATAATTTTACAGACAAAACCACACACATAGTAGGAGATCACAACATCAGAAATAACATTCTGAAATTCATCTTCAATTTCTCTTACTCTAGTACTTGTCTCCAAGCAGAGGCAGGGCTTCACAGTGCAGTATGAAAGGCACATGGTAACCGTAGGTATGGTACTGTATGAGGTGGAAAAAATAGAGATAAAAAAATGGGAGAGCATATTACAATGCAATGTCAGTAGCTAATATAATGTGCCTACACAGAGGATCAACCAATGTTCAGTATTCTGTTTCTGAACAGAAATGTAAATCTAATCACTAGTTCACTGAGGAAAAAGGAGGACAGCACTTTTCAGCAATATTAGTGTTATCTCTTTATGACACCAAAACCCATAGAAACTTTAAAAAGTAATATAAAAATTTACTGAAAATCCACTAAAAAAATTTCCATACCATGACAGACTTACAATAGCTGCTACGTTTCGGAAAACCTATCTGTGTAGGATATTTCAGGTTATCTGTTGTTACTGCATGAATGGTGCTACATCATTCATTCTAAAAGCACTTGGAAAATGAAGTTTTGTAAATGTTTGACATATTATGTCAGTTCTGGCCACGGAAGATCTTAAGGCTTGACAAGTGACATAATGCCGGGAGATGAATGTTGTGTGCCAAAAATTAGCAAGTGCTGTGTTCATCTTGAAGGAACGTAATACCTCCTCCACTAGCACTTCTTTTAACCAAAAAAAAAGTCCTAAATATATCTTTTTACCCATGTGAGTGCATGGAAATCAGGCATAGCAACCAAACTAACAATACTAGCAAATATTCTTAAAATGTACCTGGATATTCTCAGTAAAGTATTTAAACACCAGTCCAAAAAGCTAGATTTAAAAAGAAGCATGTTTTCACATCAGTAGTATAAAAGTTAAAGTTACCGCCACTGCAAAGCTGCTACTTAAATTATTTTAACAGAATATAATCCAAAATCCACAGAAGGTTTGGAAGGGCACAATCTAGCTTGCATGGTGTGTGTCTATCCCCATCAGTGGACTGCCAGTGCGTGTAGGCATGGATATATGTAAAATACTGTGGTATCTGAAGGGAACCCGGGAAGATGGTTAAAGGGTTAAGACAGCGTTTGGGAAAGTAAGGGGGAACAGACTACATGGCAAACAGAAAGGTTTTCCTCCTTTTGTTTTAAACTGGAAATTAATTGAAAGCTCAAAAAAAAAAAAACCAAACCAAACCCCCAAAACCAACCAAAAAACCAACCCAACAAAAACAACAACAAAACCCCCCAAAAGAGCAGCAAAAAACCCAGAGGACACAACTGAAAACTCCAGGAGATTACATAGGGCATACATTATTTATTAGAATACTACGATGTTATTTGCATATGGCTTTTGCTATTAGGGCAACTACTGAAGTTTTTGCGTCTTTACCACTGTATGTAATGGTGACTATAACTATAAGAAAACCTGTAGAGAGAAAAGAATTATAAAACAAATTTGTTCTTCAACTATTTGAGTTGTTCTTGTGAATTCAGAAGATTTTCAATCTTATATACTAACACAGACAAGATAAAATGCGGAGGTAAAGATGATGAAAAAGTAATTTTTCTATTAAATACAATCTTTCAATAATTTCTAAGTTGGTTCCATCTTTGGACAAACTATTACTTTTAGAGCAAGAGGTTCTTCCCTTCCAGGGGAACTACCAGTTTCAGATTAATCAGCTTTGGCACAGAATAGCAGACAGTCTGTTGGTTATGTTGTTCCCATCGGAAGGGGTTCAATTTCAATATCTGGCAGGACAGAAACATGAATGTCGGTTTATTCACCACCTTTAAATGTTCTAAGGATGGAGTCACCGGCTGTACTACAAGGACAGGTACAGCTGAATGTAAAAGCAGTCAAGCGGATTGCATACTATAGGACCTCCTCCCACGAGTGTGCCGGTAAATCTGGGCAAACATGAGGTTGCACGTGTCACACAAAACATGCCCAGAGCTCAAAACATCAGAAGCCGGTTCCAACTCTGTTTATACAAGGTACAGGTAAACTGTTTAATTTGCACTAGTCATGTGTTTAGGGAAATCAGAAAGTCACTTTGAGCTATGTCTCTCGCCAAGTTGTCCATATCCGGAAAAATTTCAGACAAGTACAGGGCATTTGGTGGTGTTGATAAAGAAGATGTATTTTTCTTAACCCCCTGTTATCAGTGGCCTCTTTGAAGATAAGTCTGTCTCTAGTTTTGATCAGAACTTGCATCTTGATGCAAAATCTCCTACCAAAAGTGTCAGTTGTGACAAAACCTGGTTAGAATCTGTCCTGCCAGAAAATGTCTGATTAGCACTAATGTTCATTTCTTAGTCTGCATTGAAGAGAAGCTGCTAGTGCTGAATATTTCCATCTTATTACTAAGTGTCAGATGCTAAAAAATTGACAAAATATGATTTGAAATATCTTATGCTCTACAGGCAAAACTGTATCTGAAGGAATTTTCTGCTAAAACTTTAGGTATTTTCAAACAAATAGGTATTTTTTCATTAGCCTTTATTTGATTTAGTGTGTAAAAATTTTTAGCTGATAAAGATAATGCTGATGCTCAATTTAATTTCGGTTTTCACAGCTCCATCTCTTCAAGGATTTCTTGTAGCTGATAATCTTTTTATGGTAAAGAACCCGAATACTTACTACACTCTAAGATGTGATAGGAAGCCATAAGCACAGGAGGTTGAAAAGAACTGCAAATGAGCCAGGCATCCTCATCCAAGCAAGAGTTATTCATTGGTCTTGGCATAGACTGCCGCAGCCTACGCACTGCGTTAATATATGCTAAATGGCTCTTGACCCACAGTGTCATTTGGCAACTAACGTTGTGCATTCTGCCACAATCTCTTCTGTCTCCAACAACCCTTCTTTCTAGGGTGAGTTGACTAGTAGGGTGAGTTGAGTTGACTAGTTTGTCCCCGTTGCCCAGAAGAGGGACAGAAGCCCTAGGAATCCATTCCTAGGAGTTTAAAGCATTATTTTAAATAGTAATTTTAAATATTAAAACATATATTTTAATGCAGGAAGAAAAGATGTTTAACATGAATAATATTTAGGATAGGAAATGATTAATTGAAATAAATTATCCTTTTCAGCTCCATAAATTCAGGACAGTAGCCTGCAGTAAAAATAAGCTCTGAATTGATTTGTAATGTATGGAAGCAATTAAGTGGATTTCTTCATGTAATAGGTATTGAGAGAAGGTTTTTTTCTTTGTGTATATAAATATATGTATCAGAACTGGCAGATATCAGAACTTTGTACAAAAGTGTAAGTTGCAGCTGCGCTAATAAAGAGTATGAATAGATGCAGGATGTGCTGTATAGTCCAGTTACAGAAGCACTTTGAAGGAAAATTCTCATGGCCCACACCAAGGTTTTTACCTGTGTGATTGCAGGAGAATTAGCCAGTTTTTATCTTCACAGACATAAAAAAAGTCTAAGAGTTTGTGTATCTTGGTCACAGATCTGGTCCAGGTAAACTTCTTAAGACTGGGAATAGTAAGAGATAAGAATATTTCACTTTCACTTGTTCATCCCCTCTCTTTCAAGTCATCTGTTTGTCTCTCAAAGTCCAGCTGTAACTCACAATTTTAAATACAAAACTCGTAATAAATTAATCACCATCTGTAGAAGTAGATCACTGACTTCTACTGGTTTTCTTGACTAGGAAGATAAAGGGTAGCATTCTAAATTGAAGGAGGCAATAAATGCTGTATTAATATTTACTATATGATTGCAAAACGTCACTGTGTACTTTTACGGCACTTCATAAAAGACATTATTAAATTGTGCTATCAAGTAATTTTATTTTTAAGGCCTTCTTAGAAGAAGTGAGTTAAAACAAGCAAAACTATTCCTGGTTCTGCAGCCACCTGGCTTGTGACTGCTCAAATGAACAGCCTGTGGTAAAGGTATGGACGTGCATAAACGTTTACAGGGAACAGGAGCCAAGAATACTATAAAGCTCCACTGAGACAATAGGGTGGATTAAACCATTTGGGAATAAATTCATTGCATCTCTACAAATTTTTAGAAGATAAACATTGTAAATGCAATAAGGATATGAAATATAATTAGCAGATTGTATTTGTAATTCTTTAGGCACATAGACATTCAGCTTGCTGTTTGCCCTTAAGGATAATAAAACGTAGCAGGATATATAGCTACCAACATGAGATAATAATGACCTTGTGGCATCTAGGTGCAACCTTTAACCTTGAATCCCAACGGTAAATGAGCTCATGATAACCACTCTGCCAGAAACTGCTTTGCTGCTCTTATAGCAGTGTTACTCTAGGGGAGAAATGTCTTTTCTAGTGGAAAGATGAACTTGGCAAACTGAAATGTTAAATGATAATGTCAGCACTTACATCAGAGCTGTGTGGTTTGTGTTAATAATTGTGTTTACCAGTCAGGCTGAATTTTGCCTCTAGTCCAAACAATTTAATGGTTTTGTTCTCTCAACTTGATTCTGCGCTGATTTTGAAACTAGCTTCAAAGGATACTCTGATTTTTGTGAAAGATAGTTTTAGTGAAGTGGATTTATTTATTCATTTAACAGATACTCAGATGAAGTCATGGTTAAGATGCAGAAAAACTAAGGACATTAATAACCTGGAATTATCAAAAATAACAATGCTAACAACCTAGTCATTAATGAGAATTACTAGTCTTGTTACTATAGAAACAGGATTGAAGCAAACAGAAATTATGTGTAATTTCTCATTCCCAAAAGTGACACATATTATGTCATTACCATAGTAATGATATTATTACCCTAAATGTAATAAACTTAAAAGCTACTTACCACGAGAGGACACCTCCACACCTGAAAAAGCTGACATGTGCTTTCTGCTGTTGATCTTCAGTGAAGCTCCGCAGATAAAGAACTGAAGCCAAACTGACACCTTTACAAAACAGTGGAGATGCTGGAGTCGTCTCAGGACACTTGCCAGCAGTTTGCTCTTTTTACTTATGGCAAACCCAAATTAAGCTGTCAACCGCTGTAGATGATAAGAGGACAAAGGTAAAAGTCAGCCTAGTCTGCTGTCCTTTTTTGGTGTGATCAGCAGCGATTGCTGGCTTCGGCTGGGGAACAAGACAAAACTTCTCTTGCAAAAGGGCTGGCTATTGCCACTGCAGACAGGACTAGGCAAAAAGAATGTTTGCTTCTTTGGTTTTCCTCTAGCTGTATTGGAAAGCCAAAATGAGCATTTCTATGGGAATGAAAATAGATGTGTTGGGTGTGATGTATTAGATAAACATATAGGAAAAGATTTCTCAGAGTGGGAGTAAAGAAGATTGCCTAGACAAAAAAAGAAGAAAAAAACCCCCAACAACAACAAAAAAAAGAACAGAAATCAGCTGGAAACTTCTCTAGCAACCTTAATTGGCCTTACCATTCCCATCGGGTTCAAGGTTTTCCTGGCTGGGATGAAGTACTTTGCAGGTCAGACATTCTGAGAATTGTATCTTTTGCTATCATTGCTATGACCTTTGTTCTCCTCTCCGTAATCACTTTTTCAGCGTCACCACTTACATTAGGAAGCAGCAGTAGAGTTACCATGGCTAAGGCTTGATGACTTGAGGCACTGGTTTTGCTGTTATTCCATTATTAATTTTTATTAAGGCTTTTTCATTACTCTAGATCTTGACACACTTCTATTGCCATTAAAATGAAAGCTAAACTTTATAGTGTCTCACTGTGTAAATTGTAAAGAATGGATCACAGCAAACCCAAGAGTTATCATTCCTAGCTTCTGCTCCTCCTCGTCACTACTTGTTAATTATTCTTATTCTTTCTTAAAGGAAAACTTTTTTACTGTGAAGGTGACTGAGCGCTGGCACAGATGAGGTTCTGTAGTCTCCATCCTTGGGTGTGTTCCAAAGACTTCTGGACATAGTCCTGGGAACCCTGCTCTAGATGACCATGCTTGAACAGCATAGGGCTGCACCAGATGACTTCCACAGGTCCCTTCCAACCTCAGCCTTTAACATTCTGTGATTTTTGAGATTTGTAGAGAACTTGGGATTATAGTTTGTTAACTACCTAGATTTGCCTTTTAGGATGTCTCAAAACATTGTGGTAGCTCACGTCTCTTAATGACTCAAGTTGGAAACTATTATTATTACATTGGAAAATCACTCTGATCATAAATTTATGAAACCATTTTTTGGCACAGAGAGCTGAAGAGGCTCTTGCCCAGAAACTGAGTTGCTTGAGGGTAAGAGCAGGAAGATAAACAAACCTCCAGAGCTGCTGGAGGCTAAAGGTATGAAAGCACTTTTTGTCTTTTTAAAAATTGTCAAAATTGCAGGAAAGCACATTTGCAAGGGCCAATAGTAAGGGATAAATATGATGTCAATAGAACATCATAACAATGACCTCCTAAAGATGCTTTAACAGTATCCAAAGGAGTTTAGTGTGACTGCTTCTGTTGACAAGGTGGAGCTGTTACAAGTAGGGAGAGAAATCCGTATCTGATTCTAGTTTTCCATTGTAAGTTTGCTTGTTGTAACAACCTAAAAAAATCTGTACTAAAAAGCCCCTTTATGCTTAGAGATATGACAGACAATACAATTCCGAATGAAGATTCTGTTTATGATGAGAGAGAACAATTACACAAAGCATCCAGGTGTTTTCTGTTACAAATTTGTGTCTTAAAATGCCGGAAGATACATAGCTCTTTTTTCATATGCCTCTATTTGAACTGAAAAATACCTTCTACTTTCACCAAACGCTACAATTGTTTATTTAGCAAATGCATAGCCTTGTACCTTTGGTGCAAAACTTTGCTTAGTTTCTAAGGCAATGCAGATGTTTACCTATAAACTTTACGTACACCAAAGAGTGGTTGTTTTCCTCAAGCTGTATGCTTAAAATTCGTGGAAGACAGCTTTTGCTTGCAGAGCTGTTTTGATCTATCTTGTGGTTTGATGTGCTACCAAAACTGCAAATCATCTTCAGTGGTAGCTCTGCCCCTGAAAAGCAAAGGAGTAAAATGAATGAGAAAAATGTTGATTTTGCTCAGAGCACTGTAAGGGAAGGAGCCAACAACCCAGGCGTCGAACAAGCAATCGGTATTTAGAACTCACTGTGCATCACTGAGTTACAAAAACAAGAAGAGGCATGATGAGTGTATAAGCATGAACGGAACTTGGAAAAAAGCCCTAATGACTGACAAGAAGAGTTATTTTAATGATAATACTCCTGCTCTGGTGCAAATTGCATGAAGATCTGTGCACGCAATATTCTTCTCTCACTATTCTTGGACATAGTGGCTAGCTAATAATTAATGAAGCAGCAATTCATGTCTAATGGCATAAACAGTTGGTTATTCCTTTGAATAAAAATTTGAGTTTGATTGACTTAGATCTACTGTTTGCAACCTCATAAAACCACAGTCATGAGCAATAATTGACTTACCTCTCCAGTGGCAATAATGTATATTGAGAAACACTGAAATGGATAAATGCCTCTGTGGTACAGCTCAGAAACGGAACTAAGGCCATTACCTCTGTTTATGAATCACAGGATAATATTACATTGCTTCATAATTCCCATTTTCAGTGGAAGAAATCTTGAGGAGACACCACTGAAACTGCAAGAAGCACCCGAAATACTTAGGTTTTCTGCTAACCTGGGTATTTCACTAGCCAGCCCCATCTTTAGGGGCATATTTGAAACCTTTCGATTCTGCTGGTGATGTGGAACAGGGTCTGGTTAAAACCATGTTCTAATATCTCACTTTTGTTGAGACTTTTCTAAAAGGTTGTCATTATATAATGTATGTAAATCAGCCGATTCCTTGCCTGGTATTTTAGATAATTTGCTACCTTCTGAATCTTTTAAAGATGAATTTAACTAGCAACGCTGCTTTCCTCAGGTAAATGGGTTTAAGCATGAATTACACTGCCGTCTACATCAGCATCTTGCTGATGCCAAGACACAGTGTCTTGGAAGACTCACCTGTATGCAAGACACAGCTGAAGGCATGTAAATGCTTGGTTTTGATTGATAAATCAATCATCCACAGTCTGATTATATAGCTCAGAGAGGGCCAGTTAACTCTTCTTTTATGGGCATGTGCATTTCTGCTCTGCAAAGGTATTAAACGAAGAGTGTGAGCCTATTTCCTCCTTGGGGCAGAATGTATGGTAGACGTAATAAAGTAAGCAGTTGCAGGCCAGGAGAAACAAGAAGAGTATGTGGTAAAAAGGTGTGGCTCTATTAGTCTTATCCATGTATGACAGTCTTGCAAAACTATTGCAAAATTTTAACAATGCAAGGCACAACATTGACTTGCTCACCACAGTTTTGAGTGAAGGGGAGAAGCATAATGTCATTGTGCTTATCAAAGAAAAAACAAACCAACGACCCTTTCTGGGGAGAATGCCTTTTACATCTTCAAGACTTTCGAGTCAGTGCTACAATTACGGAGATTGCAGAGTCTATTATTCTGGTGTTAGGAAATACCAGTTGTACAGCTGCATGCTGAATGTGAATTATATTCCATGGTGTAATGCATTATTATGCAGGCTTTAATTATAGGATAATTGACTGGTCTTTTCCACAAAATACTGACCTCATTTACGTTGATTCTAAATATTTGCAAAACTGGCTTTGACATAATCGTGAAATATCTGTGGTGCTTTGAAGTGTATGACCTGAAGAAGGACTTGCATGATTGCAAAGGTTTGCTTTTTCTGCCTGTTCTATTTGGGCTAATGCATATTATACTTTTCTTATTTTACAAACCTGCTCCTGATTATACACTTAGAAGATGTTCATAACAAAGAAACCCCCTCTTGCTGGCATAATTGTCTTATCTTTGGTCTTTGAAACATCTTCTCTCTTTGCTTAGTGTTTCATGCCAATCCCAATACCTACGTTTATGACTGAGGCATATAGGAAAAAAAATCCAGTTTTATATTTGTCCTGTAGATAAATTCGGCCACTTCATTATGTGGCTTTTAAACTGATGCTTTCCCTCAGGCTCCTAACATGGTCCAGTTTTTAAAATGGTGGTTTTATTGTTTAGTTTCTCTTTTCAAATGGCAGAACTTACTCCTTTCCCCTTTTGAACATGTAAAACAGATTTAGAAGTTTCAGGAGTCTTAATCATGTGAAATGTAATTAAAAGAAACTGAAATTAAGAAACCAGTTCTTGATGTGACAATATTTAAAAGTTCCTTTATACTATTATCTGAGGAAAGCTGTTGAACAAAAAATTAGTGTCACCTGTATCTGTATGGATTTGCAAAGCAAAAATATTTGCTGGGATATTGGTTTCAGACTGTAAGATCAACATAATATAATTTAAAGATTTGCTCCTAGGTTTTCAAGTTCTTGAATTTTCATCTTTTTGCTAGTTTTGCTTGGGTTAAATATTTCTTTGCTGCAAATATAGTATTTTCATATTCCTGAGTAGATCAAAATACATCTTATCTGTAATAATGGTCCTTAAGTTAGCAATATTAAGTTTTTTCATATTGGTAGTCAGCACTGATTTACTCTTAAAATATCTTCCTTTTATTAAAGGCACAATACCCACCCTAATCTGGAAGAAGCCAAATGCTGTCAGACAACTAGCCAGATTAAGATTTTTTTTTAGAAGTTGGAACTCAGAATGGCAAGTAGGCTTGAAGAGAAAGGAGATTAAGTAAATCCTATTCCTTACATGGACTCAGGAGAGCAAGTAATCACAGTGACATTAATAATAAGACATATTTGAATTATAGTTGAAGAAGCATATAGCACAGACTGGATGCTCTTGAAAAGCAAAGAAAAGCAAAGCACTTATTTGAAGCTAGGTAGATTCTCTGCAGTTACATTCCACTTCGAGTATATTGAAATTTCCTTCCAGGTTTACTGAAAACAGAATGTTTCTCTAAGAAAGATCTATTCACACAAAACTTCATATGGTAAGTGTCAAAACCCTAGATGGATTTTTGGGTCATAGCTGGAAAGAGACTGACCCCAGAAACTCATGTGTCTTTCCCATATTCCTCTGTCCATTATGTTTCATCTCATGGTCACATTCCCTGCTCCTACCTTTTCTCCTTTAGAAATACTTTGAAGACTTCACTTTTTCTTAATTAGAGCAGGTTAAGGGCTTCTCAGGAGAAGAGACAGTGGAAATTTGCTTTTTCTGGGGATGAGAACAAAATGTTTTTCAGAATTCTCATTCTTGGACTCAGAAAATTCAAAATTGCTGTAGCAAAGGAGACATTCCCAGGCGCTTATGAGCGAGGACCAAGAAACAGCAAAGGTATTTTGAGGGAAAGTGAGGAGAGAATGGTTAATAGGTCTTGGAAGGTCAGGAAGGTTTTGAATGGTTGTTGGAAATGAGGCAGAAATGGAAAGACCACATGCTTCCTGCATCAGTCTGTGCCTGCCTTCCTGTGTGCCCAAACAGGAGAGATGGAGTGACACAGAAGGAAGTGTGAGGAAAGAGACCTGGGCAAGGGAGGAGAACACCTGGATGAGCCTGGCACAAGCTGAGGCTCATGACAATGGTACGAGACATTTCCACCACCACTGTTTCCTTTAGCAAGACCTATCACCTTATCCACCCCCGCTGTTGCTAGGCTGTGTGGGTCCAGCTGTTGAGAAATAAAGTGGGTACAAATTGTTTGGTGATGCACACTACCTGAGCACTGGTAAAGTGACCGTTAACACCATGGGCACCTGTTAGCAGAATCGGTCTGCTACCCAAGAGGGCAGGAGACTGCTTATTTTGCATAGAACTAAAATAAGTCCTCATCCTAGAGCAGGAAAGGGAAGCAAAACAAGCAAATATACAAAACAAAACCCTAAAAATTATTTCTGAGGTTCGGAAGAGTGTTTCTTAATTGGCTCTTTAAACTATGATGTCACAACTCGGCAAATCCTGAGATTTAAAATAAATTTTAACCACTAAATAACACCTCAGTGATCTAAACTGTTTAAATGGTTGTGGCTGCGGCAGATCTCTGCAGATGTATTGCTTAGTAGAAAGCTATGTATTTAGGAGCACTCTGCCTAATCATTTTCATAAGAGTGGGTTTTTTTAATCTATTAAAGAGCACGTGCATGCAGATTAATAGAACTCGGTGACAGAGCTGATGAATGAGCATTTTTCTGCAAAATACAATGCATACAAACATGACCTTATTGCTCTGGTGGGGGGAGAACTGCAGTTCAGTGTGCAAACCAGAGAAAGTACCTTGAAGTAATTCTCTTTGTTCACCAAACCCATGAAATGGAATTGAAGATCTTTTTTTAAATGTTGTGATATCCCAGACAACTATCCTCTCCTCCCACTTGTGTCTGTTACGACCTACAGGAAGCTCAGCAGTGGCGTACGTGGAAAACATTCACCACTGACTCACAAGAAAAATCATACTCATGCATTTTCTTCATCTGGAAAGAAAAATCACAACAAAAGACTACTTTAATTTAGTGTTCTCTTTCCTAGCTGCTGAGTGCTGCTAGAAATACCATTGCCACATCTCAACAGGAAAACATTCTGCCCATAGTTTTCAAGAGACATTGTACTATTGACTTAGAGATCCTGTTGACATTTCCCAGCTGTTTTTATTTATTTGTTTAAAATATTGCTACTGTGGATTTCATAATCACTCTTT
>NW_010415624.1:44423-86103 GCF_000710305.1 Buceros rhinoceros silvestris
CTTTCCTCCTGGCAATCAGACATCAATTTGTAACCTGCACAAAAACCAGAGCTAAGTGGAAAGTAAATGCAGCCAGCATGTGGGAGAAATATTTGCGACTTTTAAGTAAAAAACCCTGATAGATACTATGTTGCAAATTGCAGTAAATTAAAATTCAGAGAAACAAAAATATGGTGAAACATCAACATTCCCCAGGTCTTCTGTGCCTACGATTAAATGACTATGGGAGCTTGGCTCCAACTGTACACATTGCGTAGGGCTAGGTCTGGAGAACCAGTCGTGAGAGGTAGTTCAGCCCTGCTTTCCATCCTAATCTACATTTACTTAAAGATTTCATGTGTTTCTGCAGCCCTTCAGATAGTCATGGTTGTGTTTTATCAGGTATTAGGTAATTACTCTTCCTAAGCCCAGAGCCGGACTGAACCAGAAAATTCAACGCACCTGATTTATGCACTCGCATTTTCCAATATAAAACTGCCTTCAAAGTAAAAGAAAACTATCTAAATGTCTTATTTACTTTTGTGTTTGGGACTAAAGATACGTGACTTTGTCATCAAAGGAGCTTCTGATGTTGAAGTGAAATTAAATTTGTGCCTAAAATGCCTAGACAGTATACAAGGTTTTAAAAACAACCTGAAAAGTTTTCATTTCTTTCTTCTTTACTTGTGCTAAGGACAAGTGACTTAGCTATCAATGATGCTTATTAGAATCCTGTAATATAATGAAAATGAAATGCATTGTGCCCAATATGCCTTAGTTTTCATAATAATGACAACACATATGCTGTATTTCTTTCTTTGTTTTCTTTGTGTCAAGGATATAAACTGTCTTTCTGCCATCACAAACTGTGAATAATGTATGAAATAAATAAAAACAAACAAAAAAAAGGATGCAAAATATGAATAGAAATAGGCTGTGCAGGAGACCCATATGTTCTACTTGAGGATGGGCTTGATTTGATTCACAACCTATCAAAGTCAATGCCAAGATTCCTATGGAAATTAACAGGCTTTGATCAGGCCCTATAGTCATGTACTTTGGGCTCCGGGTTCTTAGGCAGTAAGAAAAGAAACAACTCGTCAATGAACAGTGTGCTCTTCCTTTGTGTTGCTCTTCAGGTGCCAAGACCTCTCTTGACACCCGGAGTTTGACTTTGTTGCAGCTCCTCACACCTGACCCTGCTACCTGTGGAAGGTCTGGGTTGAAGGACATGGCGTGTGATGTTTAGGTACAAGGTAGGGTCATTGAACAGCTGGTATCAGCCTGGCTGCTAAGTTCCCAGGATTCTTGGTGGCTAAATGAGATCATTACCATCTAACTTGATGTTTATTAGATAGACGAGCGCCTCTGTTTTGAGCTCTGATTTGTTAGTCCCTTGAGTCATCACTTAATACATAGCTGACATTTAAAAATAATGTTTCTTGCACACGGGGCCAGCTTGTGTACACCAGGCCTGGAGAGCAGCACGTCTGCTTTGAGCTCCCACCCACAGTGGTAACAAAGCTAATGAGTAACACATAGTAATGCCAGCTCCCATGAATTAGTGATGAGTAACGGGCTTTTGGCTGAGATTGCATGATGACATGGGAACCTCCAGGCCTCCGAAAAATCCTGGCTCCATCACAAGGAAAGCCTTTCATATCGCCTGCCTCCCGAGCTCGCCTGCTTCCTGAGGAAAGGAGCCAGTGCAGCCTGCTGTGGGAGGGCTTTCTCTTCACCTCTTAGCAACCTGTCACTTCTCAGCAGTAAGAAGAGAGCTGAAAAAAGCATGTCGTGATAAGGTCTGCTTGATTCCTTCCCTGCTTTCCACATGCAGTGGGACAGGTTGGTTGCTTCTCGCTATGTCTACTTGCTGGAAAAGGAAAAAAAAAAGATCAAATAGTGATATACGTGACATCAGCCTACATGGTCTCATTTTGAGGTGAAATATGTTTCTTTCTTCTAACGGAAAAGCGAAGGAGAAAAATACCAGCGTGGATTTTTCCTATATACATAAGACAAGCTGAGACTTTATCTTAAATACTAAAAATTAACTCCTTCTCTCCCACATTTGCAATTTCTAACTAACAGTGATGAAAATAAAGGAATTTTTTTCATGGAAAGTAAGGAATAAAAACCTAACAAACTGTGTTGCTGCTCTTTAAACAAAAATGTACCATCCAGTAAACCATGAAATTGCAGTTTCTGTCCATTTGAGCACTGTACTGACAATTACAACAAAATTTGCCTGGGTAGCCAGTAGAAAAAAAATAGACCACAAAATAAAAAGGTTATTTGCCAGCTATTTGGCAAGAAAGAACCATTCTTGTCCATTTAAAGATCGTGTACAAGAGTATGCTCAAATGCAAAGTAAATAAACCATATCAAAGTAAATAAACCACATTTAATAAAATTGTTATTTACAAGGAACATACACAGAAAAATGTTTTAGACCATTCCTCCAAACCAATCTCTAGGCAGACATGTAGCCAGTTGTGCTCTAAAATCAGTGGTTTGCTGAAGGAACTTGTAGGAGCTTTTGGATGAAATCTGGTAGTTACCTGTTACTGTGGTAAAATAGCTGTAAGATACATTATTGGACAAGACCTCCAAGGGGAAGCACTGGCGAAGCAATGGTGCTCATATTGCCTATTTGGCATTAGTTACGTGAGTAAATGCTTATAACAAAGGAATAGAGAAAGGGCAGAGAAGAAACTACTAGCAGGAAAACCGATAAAACGTATTTTTGATTTCAGTCATCTCTAAGCCATAGACTGTCTGAGTAGAGTAAAACTAAAGTGGATGGTATTTTACTTTTATTTTCTTTTTCAATCGAGGAAAAGCTTTGGCTGTATTTAACCATGCCCAAAGGATTGACTGCATACTAGCACACAGTCACATGTGCAAACAACACCGTCACGCGGAGCTGACAAATTTATGAAAAGAAATATTGCCCAAATATTTATTATTCACTGAGTACCATAGAAGAGATATACAATAGTAACTACAGACTATTGTAACGCTCTACAATCAGAGTTAGACCTACTAAGGTGTTAAAATTCATTAATGCTGATGGGATCGACAGTCATAAAATATGGCTGAATTCAGCCTGTATAAGCATTTTAATTACTGTTCTTTCATACAGGGCAGGTATCTCAATATCTGGGTTAAACACAGAGCACTCAGGCACGAGACGTAAAGCGGGAACTTTGCGCTGCAAATCTTAAACAGTCCCAATATAGCAAATATTGGTTATGCCCAATGTTTTTAGATCTCCATTGATTAATTCCGTACTTGAAACAGGGTGTAAGCCAATTGTTTCCCATGCAAGGGGGGCATGGGTGTTGACAAACAGCTGGATCCTGTTTGAGGAGTTTTGTACTTTTTGGTGGGCTGCATTTTTCTCATTTGCAGTTATAATTGCGAGCTTGAAATGCAAGCATTTGAAACCATGCTGCAAAATATTGAAATTCTTCATTGCTCCTTATTGCAAGTGAGGTGAATATATATCCGTTATGGATATTTTCTATAAACACACCAAGAGATAAAATAAAGAGTAAATAATTTATAAAAAACGAGACAAATATGCAAAAAAGTCTTAGTATTTTATCGGGAATTGCAAGCGCTAGATCTAATTTACAGAAGGCAGCTTCTAAGTCATATCGGAAGTGGTGCATTGTTAAAAATAATTGATAACCCATCTATAACAGCATTTTTATTTTTATTTTAAAGTGAAAACTGTAAATTGTTTCTACTTAGCAAGCAAATATATATCCCATCTCCTGGTCCCCAGGTCACAAAAGAGGGTTATCCTGTCACCACCACTGATTTCTTGAAAGTGTGACATGTATTTAGTTGTCAGTTCCTATCAGCAGCATTCACGAATCAACATTACATCAGCAGCAAAGCACACCATTTTATGCTCTTTTTGAAGATAATTAGAGTTCCCTTTTGTTGCAAATAAGATGTAAAACAGCTATAACTGCTGGTGAACGTGATTAAAGTAACCTCTGTAGAACCCCATTATTCTAGACAGATTCCTTCAGATGCATAATTTCCCCATTTTAAGAAAACATAATGCATGCATATAAAATTCAAATTGTCGAGACACCTCTAACAAAAATTAGTTCTCTATTAAGGCATTCTTAGTAGCTGGTTAACATGTAAAATTCTTTAAGTGTATTTTAAAATAATCATGAAATAATAGTACGTGTCATTAAAGGTAAACATTTTACAGTGAGAGGTTTGTTCAGACAAGAGCTGTGTATTAAACTTTTTCTTACAAAACTCCCATTAGAACTGTAGGAAGAATATACCACATTCTCATCTTTCCATCAGGTATGTGCTGGAACATTCCCCCTTCCCCCAGCTTCATAACCATGCACCACTATACACAGACAAATTAGAGAATGTCCCCTTTTTTCAGCCCATGATTTATAGCTGAAATGTCCTCATTAGACCTCATCTAATATTGCAAAAGTTTTGTTAATAGGAAAAGTATTCATCTACTCTTGGACAACATACATAGCGTATTTAGTTGGCACATATGGTCCGATCATCTACAGAGATAGCTGAAGAGCGGAAAGATTTGCCTGTGAATAATATTTAAATACGTTGTAGAAAAAAGTTAATCATGTGAATATTCATCCATAGGTTCTCACTATCATACCACTTAGCAGTTTAAGATGTTATTTTGAAAAAAAAACCAACCCAAATATATGGCTTTCAAATAATTAATTGTGATTTTATAGCCTAGAAAGGGAAACTCCAACAAACCATTTCAAAACATTCAGATGATTCTGCCATATCGCCAATATAACGTGGTTCTTTAGCAGAAAATGTCAAATTTCTCATGCATGTAGGGTTGTGCGTACTACGACACGTGCTGTGGAGAGCTAGGTATTTGGGCCAGCTCCCAAACAGTGCAGGGCACCTCAGGCCAGCTGTCGAGCAACCTGATTTCAGGATTGGGTGGTAGAGTTCGACTGTAACCATACAAGGGCAATGTGCAATGTTGTTTCCCGGAATTAGGTCCTTGATGATAGTTTACCTTTGGTTATGTAACAGATAATAGTTTAATTTACATTTTTCAAAAGATAATAAACTATGATGAACAAATTAAGCAAAGATTGCCAATAGAGTGACCATTACTTTTGCTGAAGAGTTATAATTATAAAATCAAATCCTGGTTTGCTCTGTTGGGTACCTGAACATCTAAAGGAAATGTTATTAAAGAAGCTTACAAATGAATAATCATTCCCAACAACTCACAGCAGCACTCACAGCGTGAAAATGTAAGAAATAGGGAAAGTTTTCAAGGAGGGAACTGATTAGGGTGAGGATGATTCTCTGTCAGAAGAATGTATTGTGCAAGTGTCCTCTAGAGAAAAAATTTTCACCTGAAAAGAAACAGCATTACGAACACCACGGATCTGTAGATTGCAGGACACTGATCTTATTAAGAACCAATGCTAATTTGCACACTGTCTCCCGCTGAACTAGAAGCAAGTTTACCACTGGGTTTGTTAATTTACGCAGGACACCATTATCTTTGGTTGGACTTAATGTATCAGAGTAGAGGTCATTAACTGCTGGGTTCGTGATTATCCAGCATGAATTACAGACAGTATCAGAAAAATACATTTGTTCTGAAGCTTCATTTCTCCTCATGTGATTTTTTTCCCTACTGGTGTTTGATTCCATTTTCAGAACCCTAGGCATTGTGTATTACACATACACACGCTCTGTCAGTCTTCTTTGGTGGTTTTTTCTTCATTAACCCTTTAGAAAAGTAATGCAATTTTAAACGAAAATAAAGTGCAAGAGTATGTAGTTTGCATTTAATAGAAGTCATACACAGTCGGCTTGACTTTTTCAATTCACGGTAATAGGCATAATTACAGTGTAAGCCCTGAGCTCCCCTTTTATAAGTAAATCCATGATTTAGGTAGCTCAGTACTGGGGAAATAAAGGGCCCAAACTCTGCCCTAGATGCTTTACCATGGATTTACCCAAACTGTCCACAGGACCTGTGAAGTGCCTCCTGCACCCTAAAATGTTGTTGGAGATAGAGAATGCAGACTGTCATTGGAACACTTTTTAAAAGTAGAGCTCCATAAAATCATACAGCCATGAGAAATTGGGAATTTGGAGTTAAACTTGAAAGCATGTTTAATAGAAATATTTGTGTTTTCTGGTTAAGTAAACACATTTTCATAAAGATCTATGCTCAGTCTATTTTACTTAAATGGAACCAACCATCTACAAATTCATTTACAATTTTTAGATCAGTACAAGTACATTCCTAATAGCAGGGAACACTTTTGTATCTCAGCATGATGTCTTTAGAAAGAGGTGAATTTTCATTTATTTAATGCAAATATTCATAGAAGGTAAACTGCTTAGGCGTATATGGAACATGTTTTCATGTTTGTGGCAACAGGAAAATAATATAACGTAATTGTACAATAAATGGAATGCTGCAGTTTCAAAATTACCCGTGCTATGGTGCAGTGACTAAAAGAGAATACAGGAAGACTGAGATTTTGTTTGCTGGGTTTTGAGCTGCTTTGCTTACAGATAATTTCATTCTAGTTTTATGTGTATTTTAGGAATATCTCTTCTTTTATACTAGACAAACAACAATGGGGAAGTTATACCTGATCTTCTCTGAATACGGTTAAAGCTCTGGATACTGGAAGTTGTTTGCGTAGTTATTAGAGCTTGGTGAACTACCTAATCTGTATAAACTACTTGCAGCAGCTGTTTTTAAATAAATTTAGCCCTTTTTCAGGTCAAGATTTTATATAAATAGGGATTTTGTGGTTTTGAAGTGATGTTCGTTCCAAGTTGTTTCTCTTTCTTTCTGAAAACAATTTAAGACTTACAGTTTGTCATGAATTGCCTACTATGACTATAGTTTTGATTATTTCTGCCTATTGTTATTCACTGATGTTACTGGTTACTTGAATAATACGGTATTTATTCCTTCTATCTGCATGGTTGAAATATTCATGAGGAAGAGAAGGACTTGAAAAGTTAAGTGATAATGCGCATGTGTGCAGGTGTTCATGCACCCATAAAGATTCTCAGAAACAAAGAATATCTTGTAAGAGTAGTGAAAATCAAATAAAGGGTTCATATAGTTATCAAACTGAATTTATGGCTCAACTTATTGTCCCCATAGTGTTCTGTGTTTAACTGTTATAACTTTGATGTACCTAATCCTTCAGTATCATTCTGTCAGGTCATAGGCAGGGTAAGAACGGCTGTTTTGTTAGGGTGTGACTACAGCGAGCGATGGGGTTTAGGAAGAGAGTGTTCCCACTGTTGTACGCTTTCTTTACCACTGTGGCCGTGTATAGTAACTGTGAAGTTCTCTAAGTAGAGAAACAGACCAGGAGGAATTCTGCTTCCTAAGACCACTCAAATTCTTTATTTTTTCAGCATAAGGATGTGTTAGGCTAAAGCACATGTATAACTCCTACAGCTTTTGTTAGAAGCTCTGTTGAGCTCACGAAGAAATTTGCCGATGTCCTAGATAATTCTCCAGATAACAGACATTATGGATATCTGAAATAGAGATTAATGACTATAAAGCTAGTTAACTGCTAGCTGGTGACAATGTATTGTCCTTTTATTGACATGAAAACTGTCCTTTCTTGCCTGAAGATGTAATGACAATGAGAGTGGGAGAAAAAGAGAAAATAAAAGGAGGCATTGTATGCTTTATTTCCTAAGTATTTTACAAGATCTTTTCAAACAATCTATGCTAATATGCCATTATTATGGACCATTTCAAGACCAGTATCCTCCATATAAGAGAAACAAAGATAAACCCCAGTCAATTATGCATTTACAGTGTTTACAGTGTCATAGAATGTCATATGCAATTTTGAATTTACTGCAATTTTGAACCTTGCTACAAACTTATGCTCTAAATAACGAATTAAATTAAAAAAAGCTCCATGAGCATCAGTTTCCAAAATTTAATCTTACTGGAGATTAAGACATTTTACTTGCAAGTGATGTGTATTTAGGACTTCACTTACCTCAGTTCCTTTGGGATATGTCACCCCTACATTTTGGTCCTTCACTAGACCTTACAAGGAGGTTCCCCTGCAGCTGCCTTCTGCCCAGCCACCATCCTGTACTGCCTCTTTCCTCTTACAGATCACCTCTATCACCTTTACTTTTTATACCAAATTGTATTAATTTCTTTACGGACCTCTTGGCTCGAGGCTTTTAACATTAAAGATCTTTATAAGAGATACAGTGGAGAAAACAAGGCGTTTGTATAGTCAGCTTGCTATAGATTGAGGAAGATGACATACTAACAAGGCTGCCAAAAAAAACCCAAAGCAGTGATTGGAGGTAACATTGCACCAGGCATGATACCACACGGATGAGACTGAAGAAGAAAATATTTAAGCCTGACATCTTTTGTTTCTATTGGAAATTGTTATTTGGGCTTCTTTCTACTTTTGAAACAATTCAGGTGGAGAAAGAAGAAACGGATGAAAAAAAGAACAAGAGAAGAAGGGCTTTTCACACTCTCAGAGCTCAGTCAGATGCTTATTACTCACAATATCCGTTGGCTTAGGCAATCTCTGTCTTTTTTGTAATTACAATAGAATTTCTACTATGGAAAAAGAAATTCAGAAGTCACAGATACGTGCTTTTCTAGAGAGAGGAGCAATTTTTAGACTGTATTACTTGTGTTGAACCGGTACAAAATATTCTATTGACCATAACTACCAGGATACAGAAATGTATCCCACTAAATTCATCTGCTCAAATCATCCACCTCAGGAGAAACAATGTAAAACTGAATTAGGAGAGCTCCTCCGGCAAAGCAACAGGGAACTCACAGTCAGGACCTGTTAGCATTGCATGATATGCCACCTAAAACAGCTCTGCTAAAACTAGACTAGTAGAAATAGATTCCAGTAGGTCTGTGGTTATTTGGTATCATGAAGCATAAAAAGGAGTACTGACTTCTTTTCCATTTATGAGCACACCATATTTGTTTTGCTGTAGACTTCCAACCCAATAAATTGCTTACCACGTTGTAATCCAAAAATGATTGCCAGGAACGATTTATCTCCCCCGTGTTTGCAGTTTTAAATAAGAGTAGAAAGTTATCAGAAAGCAGAAAGCATAGCGAATAAATTTGAGGAAGTGCTTATAAACATTGGAGCATTCGCAGACAAGTTTTGTACTGTTGTACGAGGACAAAAAAAAAAAAAAAAGAGAAGTCTTCTGGCAAAAGAACTGACAGATTTTGTTACTGTCCACAACTGCAAATTAAAAGGACTTAAGCCAAATGGTACAGCACATGTAGATGACGTCATTCTTCGTATCCAGGAGGAGGTCACTCTACCTGTGGGGGAAGTGCTGACAGGATGTTTATGTGGGATTGAAGTCAGATATAATTCAGGAAAATGAGGGCAGGAAGAGGGTGTGTAAATAGGAAGTCCCTTAATTTTGTTTAATTTCCTTCATTGTCTTTTTATTCTAGCTTCTTCCATACCTGAAAAATGAACTCTTTTCCATGCGAGAATGATAAAAACATGTGTTTTCATGAATTGTCTTCATACACTTCAGCTATTTGTGTAGATACTCACTGTATTTTTACTGTCTTCTTTATTTATATTATTTTGGAAAATGTAAGCATAAATGCCACTGTCCTTTGGCTGTATTTAGTTATTCCAAGTGGTGGTGTAAGTTCACCAAATATTTAATTGTGATTTGATTAGTTTTTAAAAATTATAAAAGATAACAATCTATACAGCACTATTAGCACTGCTGTTTGTTAGAAGATTCAGTGTAAGATTTATTGAGAATGATTTTAACTCAAGTCACTTAGAAACTGATGCTTATTGACATATTGCCCTCAAGTAGTTACAGTATAAAATATGCAAATGTAATGATAGCTTTGTTATAGACGACGAGGTAGAAGGAAAAAGAGTTTTGTAATAATTGCAATACCTATAATGAAACCATAATGTTGGTTTATTCCCCGTTTCTCCCTCCATTTCATTAATTTATTTGAAATATACCAAAGAAAAATACAGAAAGCAAGCTGAGAATTTTAATGAATGTTTTCTTCTGCTCCCAGACAAGTATACAGAAGGGGAATGTGCATAATTTGCTGAGTTACATTATGGTAGAGCAAATCGCATGGAATAAAAGAGTTAATGTGTAACCCTTAATGGAGTTCTTTGACATACCACTGGAACTGGCCAAATGATCCCTTACACATACATTATCCAGCATATTTCACCTTTTTCAATGTTCTTAACGAACCAAACTTGACTTCTGTAAATGCTCATATCTGAAGTATTCCCAAACAAATAGCAAAAACAGATTTCAGACAATCTTCACAGATGCCTTTGCTGTTGTGAAACCGTGGTGCATGGCCACTCTGCATATACCTTCATGTAAAAAAAAATCATTGCATGCCTAAACTAAAGAGGAAACAGACAAGTGATGCCAAGGGGGTCTGTGAGTGTAACTATGTTCACAAAGAAATATCTGGTCCAGCTTCTGTTTTTCTCTTCTTTTTTTCTTCCCCACACTGCCCTGCCCTCCCCTCCCTGCCTTTTTCCTTTTCTGTTTTCCTTTCCTTAAATTAGGCTGTAGCTATCTTACCTTGTGTCCCAGCACAGGCTGTTATTGGTTTCCTCTTAAACAGGCCAATGAACTGGTACCGTACGGTTCCTATAAGAGATAGTTTTGTTTCACGAGGGCTTTCAGTAGAAAAGGAGACTTACACAAATGTCCCTGGACACTTCAAATGTTCTTCGTGATTTAATATCTTAAAACTGGATCTTGGTCCTGCAGTCAGACAGTAAGTTTCTAGACCCTGACTGACTTCACTAGGTAAAAATAACTGGACACCTACAGAGTCCAGTTGCAGAGGAATAGCTTGCTATGTAAGAGAGGAATATCCTACAGCAGAGGGAAACCTGTCCGAGCCTTCATGACCAAACTTTCATTTTCCCACTTTACTGCACTATATTATTTATGAGCTTTTGGTTAACCACTGCATCTTTGTTTTAACGTATTCTTTTACTTCTGCTTGGTTGATCCTTGCAGCATCAATGTATTAATTTATAGTGATTGTCCATAAAATTATTTATATTAATGTGTTCCAGAACCATGTCTGATGGTTCTCTTTTAACACTAATACCATAAAGAAGAAGAGATGTTTGAAGTTAGCAACTATTCCCTCTTTGAAACAAACCCCAGGGATCATACAGTACCACCACTCCGTTCCCTAAGACAGGTAGAAAAATTTTAAAGCTTCTTTCAACATCTTCATGATTGACAAATCACTGAGCAACTGGAAAGCCAGCATTGCTAATTTCAAGTCATTGTCTCCTGCCCTCAGCTGTAGAAAACTAGGGATGCCACCACAAGGAGGTGGTGTCATACCCTCATTAATCATAACAGAAGGTAGGGTTAGTAGTTTCAGCAGTTTGGTCTTATTTAGTTGAGGAATGAAAAATGACAACCAGGGAACAGAGGAGAAATTCTGAAGAAAATGTCATCAATTTCACAGAATCCTAGAACCATAGAATACCAGGTTGGAAGGGACCTCAAGGATCATCTGGTCCAACATTTCTTGGGAAAAGCATGTCCTTGTACAGCTTCTTATTAGCAAAATCCACAAGCCTGATGAAGACGCTTGGGCTTTCTGACTTGTCATGTGCCAATACATATCCCTCATCACTGAGGGTAGTTTGTCTGTCCTTTTTCAATCAGCATTTTGGTTGCCTTAGAATGAAGCACGTATCTTCTTCCACTGAACAGTCTTGGCTTGAAGCACCTCAAAGTGGATTTGTAACCCCTTTCTTCAAAGGATTAGGGGTGTAAGGTGCAGGAAAATCATTCCCCACCATCAAAACACATCCACCTGAAGAAATGTCAGTGACGGCATCTCCCTTCCACCAAAACAACAGCTGGATAGTTTGTGCAGTCATCCAGGGCAGACAATTATTTTCAGTGCCCAGTCATTTCAACAGGTGCTTTGTGTCTCAAACCATATATTCTTCTGAAAGGAGGTGGGGATTTCAGTCCAGCTGAATATGTCATGCAATACTTGTTACCCAGAGACTGAACGTCATTCTTTAGCCTTCATTGGAACACTCACCTGGCAGTGGGGAGACTGGAACTCAGTTCTTTTACTAATCAGTTTGACTGGTTTCCTCAGTGGAAACTTCCAACTTGTTTTTTAAAAGTCTTGTTGGCATTCACATTGTCTCTTTCTCTGACCTAATGAATATTCCTTACCAACTGCAATTCATTGTGCTAAAAAAAGGTACAAAGTTGTCTTTTTCAGCTGCCTGGGTGGCATATGCCGCGTGTGCTGAGGTGGATCCCAGCAGGTTATGATCTGGTTAGGTGCAAAACTGTGGAGAGTTTTATTGCATCACTGCATGACAACGTCCTGCATCTAGTGTAGTTGTCAAACGTAGTGAGGAGAAGTCATAACAAGGAACAACAATTGGCTCAACAGAAAGCAACTAGTCTTTAACTCAAAAATTACCTTAAAAAACAACAGTGTTTACACAAACGATCTGAAATTCCTGGCAAAAAAAAAAAAAATTGGAATGCATCATATATTACCCAGGCTAGGACAAATTATTAATTAATTAGTTAATTTAATGGTGTGTTTATCTTTATAAATATGCTTGAAGGCTCTGTTTGACATGGCATACTAGGATTAAAAACACAGAGGCTGTTCGGCTCCTTGCTGGTATCAAGGGCTAATTAATTATTGCTATACTATTGCAATAAAGCTTTATAATAACGACAGTGAATCTGTTCGACGAATTTTAAACTACCAGAAAAATGTAGGTGTATTTGTTTTATCGTTATTTAGGAAATCTGCCCTGGAATGAAATGTTGTCTTTTGTTAATTTCTACTGACGTCTGGATTTGGTACTACTCACACAAGTAAAATTTGCTGTAACTCCATTGCAGAATTAACCTGAGCCAACCAACAAAATGTTTAAATAAGAGATTTTACTTCAGCTGGATTATAGAAAAAATACTGCATCAACCCCTGCTGCATTCATTCATGCATATACGTTTCTATTTAAAATAATGGTGCTATACTTGAATGAACAGGACTTGCCCCTGCCAGAGGATCTGATTATTAAAAACGAGCTCAAAGGAACAAGATTAGAAGTACACCAGAAGTAACTGAAATCAGTGAAACTAACAGCATAAAGAAAAGCCTGCAAAATCAGGTGCTTTGTTTTTGAGAAACGGAAAAAAAATTAAGCAAAATAATAGAATATTTACCACTCCTTTATTGAGAATAAATACATTTTGGAAAGAAAGCTGTTTCCCCATATCTGATTTATCCAGCATGGCAGAGGGATTTACACAACAAAAGACAAAACCATTTTATAAAATTGGATGCAATGTGTGTTTACAAAGTGGACGTTTCCTCTGGTCCCAGTGAATAACGTAAGGATCTTGTATGCCATTTTAGTTCACAACACCTGTGATGAATTATTTGTAAATGCAATGAATAACATTACTAGGAACATGTCAAATTATACGCTGATAATGAATTTTTGGATGCATCTGCTATGTAATTGTTCCCAGCGGATGTGTATTCATCTTCACCTGGCATTATTTTCCTGATTTTGGGGTTTCTTTTTATTATGCATTTTCATTTCTATCATAATTGTTACAGTGATCCCTGTTCCTTTGTTCTAATCAGGTCCCTTTAATGGTGTTGCACATTCTGAACAAAAGAGGAGGGGAAAACACACCAGGCTATTGGCAAAACAAAACACTGGTCTTTATTTGTGACTTTCTAAGTGCCTGCTTGGCCTCAGAAGGTTGGGTGGTGTTGACAGGGACCAGTTGTTTCCCTGAATGTGTCTGCCAGCTGCTCCAGGCATGTGTTCTGCAGAATAAGAGGTGAATAAACACTAAAGGCTGCTCTGCTGACAGACAGGTACACGCTGCTTTTACTAAATGAATCCGAGATTTTTGTTAAGAAGGTGAATAAAGCAAATTAGTAGCATTAAACAGTATGTTTTTTCACAACACAGATACCTACAAAAGCTCTCAATGAAAATATCTGTCATCAGTGTATGGGTTCAGTAAGCAATCCTACATTAATTGTGTTTACACCAACTTTCTGCACAGCGTACTGGTTATCATCCGAGGTCATTTTGACTGTACAGAGTCTGCTTGTCTCTCAATAGGAGTCATTTCAAAGACCTGCCAAAATCAAATGATCAGATACTGGATCCACGCATGCAGAACTCAGGCTTTTATTAAGCTTCTTTTTTTCTAATTCAGTAAATCATTAACAGCGTCTGGCTGAAACTGTTCCACTCTGAAATATTTGCTCTACACTTTGCACTCCCTTGACTTCTATATTTGTACATGCAACAGCTGACAGTTGTCTGTCTCACTGGGCAGTGGAGTAAACTACATGAACAGTGTCAGCTGCGGCCAAAAGAGCAGGCTGGTTCTGGTCTTTTCGAGAGGTTCAGGGGTTCTGTTCAAGGGCTATTTTTGAAAGAAAGGAAATTACTGAACCACATGTCTAGATTTTATTCTTTCCCCCCTGAATTTAGAGGGATGAGTTTGGCCTTGTCTATGAAAAACGTCAGCTGAAATTTTTAAACAAGCCTTAATAATAATGATCACAAAATCACAGAATCATCTGGTTGAAAGAGACCTTTAAGATCATCGAGTCCAACCGTTCACCCTGCACTGCCAGGGTCCCTAAACCACGTCCCTCTGTGCCACATCTACCTGTCTGTTAAACTAAATAATTCTTAAATAATAGAAACTAATAAAGCCTGAAACATATTTGGTTTTCCTCTTTCTTCCCTTCTCCTTTTCTAGCCTCCTTCCTTCCTTCTTTCCTTCCCTCCCTCATGGTGATAATTAAATGGTTTATGGCTCTTATTTAGCAAAATATTCAATTTTCTTTTGAGGAAGACTAAATTTGAAGGTACTCTCGGCTGAGCTGCCTGATTTGGAAACACTCATTGGCATTCTAGATTTTTGTTTCTGTTGAACATTTGTAGATTGTTATATTCAGCCCAACAGTTCCACGAGGCCTCATTATAATAATATATAAGATGTTATTCTTAAAAAAAAAAGTAATTTCTAAATATTTGGCTTTCTGAAATGGGATGTAATATGAAGGTAAAACAGAACTGTTCTCCATAACCAATTGGGAAATGTTTGTATTCAGATCAATTTTAAACTATTTTCCCCCGGTGTTTTAACATCAGTCTCCCTACATGCAGCTACACAGTATGCACCTAGATTTTTTTCTTTAATTGTGAATGTGAAAAATAAACTTACCATTACATCACAAATATCAGTTTGCAGTAATTTTTACAGGGCTGCAGAATATGCCTTCAAAAAGAGCACTGCGTGAATGCAGATTATATTGCATTTATTCACATTTAATAATTAGAAAGTGAACATTAAATTGACAGTAATGTAGAAAGATGTTTATTTATAAGGCTTAATAGCTAAAACACCATACCAATACGTTGTACATGGACAGCACCTCGTAACAAGGAGTATTTTCAAAAACATTAATGAGCTTAATGATAGGGGCACAGGGAACTAAATTTTTGTCTTTATTATGCTGGCCTGAGCTAAGGAAATATATATATTTAAGCTCACAGTTTCTTCAGGAAAATTGCAGAATCCAGGCAAAAATCTGTTTAACATCAATGATTTGCAGACACATTGCAGTAGAATTTGGTGTATACTTATAGAACATGCTTACATTTCACATGCAGATATAATTGTTCTTCTCCTCACTATCACTTTTTGTCGCTAGGTTTACTATAATCGACAACACAAATGTCTATTTACACTGATTTTAAAATTTCCTGTTGAAACCTGGAATTTGAATTTCTTCAAAAAAAGATATACAGCTCCTGTAGGATGCATATTTATTGTATTATTACCGTATGATGCAGGAGTTAGCCCGAATTGCAGCAACAGTAATACATAGCAAAATATTTAATTTCATCATTTATTAGTCTAGTATATCTGATCCTCCTCTGATCCTGCAAATTTCTAACGAGGCAACTGAACATCCTCCATTTTTGTTCCTCTGGGATTTTTTTATCTGTCAAGAGAATTTTGCCCAAGTCTTTCCAAAAAATGATGAGAATGAAAATCAAGTGGCTCAGTTTACAAAAGCTACGATAAAATAAATGCCACTTTCTTCATTATGCTATACCAATTAAATCTCCTCTGTTTCCATACATAAGCAACAGCTGTACATGCCATCCATGGGTAATTAATTGCTTCCAACTGCCTACCAATGAAAGTGGTATTTCTTAAAATCGGTGACGCAGCACAACATGGGCCTTTAAGTACCTCAGAGCACGTCAGATCACACAACATGCGTGATGTAGTACAAGACGTATGTTTCTGCACGTATGGCCGAAGAGCAGCGCCTGCTCCTGGGGTCTGTGCCCTGGAGCTGGGGTCTTTGCTGGAGAAGAACCGGGGGGGCTCAGCACGCAGGGGGTCTGTAGGGCATCCCGCAGAGATGGACAGAAGATGTCATGGTTTGCATCACTGAGATGAGAAGGTAAGATGTACGGCACCCTTGCATGGTGCCCCCTCTGGCAAACACCGCCCCCTTCAATCAGCAGGGAGTCAGTGCCATCGGAACCAGTACAGGTCCCACCAACTTTCAGCAGTAGTTGAAGTTCCGTAAAAAAATGCGGATTTAGTGTCCCAAATGTGCATTATCAAGTTCTTGCCCCCTCAATGGATAAGCTAAATGATTTATTTTTCAGAAGATGTACATCTTGAGAACCTACTACTATAACTGGATTATGTCTGGTCTAGATTGTTACAGAAATGAGTTTATGTGATCCAGAGACAGCAAGGTAGCCTATGTGGCTCATAGTTAATAATAAATGACATTTTAATTCTTTTTTTCTGTTTGAAAAATTCATTATAAGGTTTTCATGTAACAAGAGATTATTTTCCAGCTACATTAGGAAAAAAATGAAAGATGTTTGAGTTGAGGGGGTAGGTATGGGGACAGCACACGGAAACATCTTTTATTGTTTACTCTTGAAGTTCAAAAGAAGTAGTGTGTGTGCCAAGCCTTTGTAAAAGCAAAGAATAAACATTTTTCAGTGAAAAATGAAACAAATTGCAAGGGATTCAAAAAGGAACACTGTTTTTACAGTCTTAAATCATCAAATTAAAGCTTTTAATCTCTTCTTCTGACACATTTTCCTTTATTTGGATTTTCAGGTTTTGTGCTCTACATGTGTGGATATGAGTATAACTTTTAAAACTGTATGTACCTGAAAAAGAGGAGAGGAGACCTGATCCACTTTTATGTACGCTGATACGAAGGAGGAGAGAAAATGCCAAAGTCTTTGCAACTCCATAAATGTAAAACTCAAGTAAATGAGTAGAAAATTAGACACGTGGAATAAGTGTAAGAAATGTTAAGATCATTAGAAGAGCTCGACTGGTTCAGAGCCACGGCCAAAGCAGCCCAGTATTCTGTCTCTGACAGCGGTGCAGAAGATGCTCTGCAGGACAACACACAAGCCCACAACTTTCCACAGTCAGTTCCCCTCACACTCCCGCAGTGTCCGGGACCTCTGCGTTAGGGATAGAAGAAGGTAGATCCCTGCCTGGTCTTTGTAAGTGCCATCCATGGTCCCATAGCTTTCCTAATTCCTTTCTGAACCTGCGCAAACTGTCCGTCCTCCGCAGCCTTCTGTGAAAGCAAGTTTCTGAAGTTATCAAGTCTCTGCACAAAGTACATCGTTTTTTAGATGACTCCTTACAGGTTTGAGTGAGTAGTTCTTGCTCTTGTATTGTGTGGAACTTGTTGACGAGTTCCACAAACAGATTATCCACTTGGTAATAAACCTTGACCACAATTCTCCTCAGCCATCTCTCCCATCCCAGATTTCTTAGCCTTCTCATATGCAGCTGATCCATCTTCCTGGTTATTTTAATTATCTCCTCTGTTCCTCCTCCAGTTTCATGCCATCTCTCTCAAGATGTGAAGACCAGAACTGCACAGTCTTAAAAAAGTGGTCACAACCATGTTTTTATATAGCATCAAATTATATTTTCTATCTTCTTGTAAAAACCTTTTCTGATGGTGTCCTGCATTATGGTGATTTTGACCACTACTGCACACTGATGTTGTGACCTCAGAGACTTACCAGGGATGACTCCAAGATGCTTCTCTTGAGTGCTGAATGGTCATTCTGAGTTCAGCATCACAGGGCACGGCTCAGGTTTTCTCCCCCAAAGAATTGCCCTAGATTTATCAACACTAGAGCTCATTTGCCACCTTCCTTCTCTGCTCAGTTCTGCCACCTTTCTTCTCAGCTCTGAAGTGCCTTCAGCCAGTTGGCAATGACATTTAACAGCAAAGAATGGCTTGATACCACCTTCAAAATTGGAAAGATCACTTCACACTCTCTTCTCCAGGTCGCTGATGAAAATATTTAGAAAACCGGTGTTGGTGTCTATACCTCAGGGAACTCACTGCTGAAAATTAATCATCCATCCTGTAAAACAAACAAATTCTGTTCTTTAACCAGTTTCTTCAACCCTAAAAGATATTTTCTCAACACCTGTAGTAACTGGGTTTCTTTACTGTGTCAAAGGCTTTTTGAAAATCCAAATATATTACGTCCTCTGTATCCTCTTAATCCATGTGCTTATGGAAACCTTCACAGGACTCCAGCAGGACAGAGAGGCAGAATTTCCTGTTGCAGAAGCCATGCTGATTCTAGACAGTTTCTATCTGTGTGCTCAGTGATCTTACTCTTATTACAAGGTCTACCCTCTTACCAGGAAAAGAAGGATATGATCACAGCTGCTGATTCCTGAAAGGCTTAATGAAAGATCTGTACAATTTTTTTGTAAATCATGTCATGCACATGCTCTTTGTAATATGTCTGTAGAATACAGCTTTTTAATATCATAAGCATTATTTATTATTACAAATTCATTAAGATGGAAGTTTTCTACTTGCCAGTTTTTATACCGTGCTGCAGACTGATAAATTATTCAACAAACTTTGAGGGAAGGAGTTGGAATAAAAAGGTATGGACATAGAAAGAGCATGGTTGTGCATTATGCTTTCTCTGTGCACTCTAGTTCTTCTCTAAAACCCCGTCCTGCACTCAGTCTGGCAGTGGGAAATCTGCCCTCTCCAAGGAAACCAAACTCTGGCCCTCCCCACTTTTTTCACAGAAAGGCATATTAGCATATTGGCTTTAGCCAGTAGCTGTAGCTATTTTGTCCTGTTTTTCCCGTAAGAATTTCTATAAAAAGTATACATACAAATCAATATTCCTGGCTGAGTTCGTCATTAGAGCCTGCAGAGTTTTGCCTTGAAACTTCAAACACCAAGTTCAGATCAGTGTTTCTCCTCTAGTACAAGCAATAAAAGAGCGCCTGACCTTCCCTACTCCAGGCCCTGAAATACTGGTCTTCTCAAAACTTTGTTTAAGCCAAAGAACGTGATCAATATTTTGGTATTTTGCATGTGTCTATTATGAATATATTAAATACACTGCATATGCATAATAAAAATATACTCGCTCCCTATAAATTCTATTCTGTGTACACATGTAAACCACTGCAATTCAGTTATTTACTGGGTACTACAAGAGCTATAAAATGCCACTTTCTAAGAATACAGCTGAGGCTTAAGTCAGCGTTTTTATGATATCATCTGTACTGGGAAAACATTAAAGGCTCAATATTTAATAAACATAATAAACATCCCCATGAAACAAATTGTTCATAAACTACCTGTTTAATTTTTCAGGGTTCCTGAACCACATATTTTCTTATTAGTTGTGAGCCTGCTGGGTTGCAGGATAGATAGGGCCTGTCAGGGATAGAATATAATGTAGCGGTTTTATGAATTATTTCTGTGAGGAAAAGCCTATTACAGCTGACAAGAGGATGATGATATTAGCCCATCATCATTCAGATGGCACCACCCTTCCCCCTTTCATCCATCAGACCTCTTGTATGGAGGCTGAAAGCCATACAGTCTTTGCATAGCCAACACAAAGACAAATACTGCTCTTTTTCTGCGTCCATGAAACATTTAGTATTTCATTTTGAATCATGGCAGATGACAGTAACAAATGGCCTAATGAATCTCCCTTATTGTCCCTTGTGAATCTGAAGATGAGCTAAAAGTAAAATCTCTGTTTCTTTTTTTGGACATGGTCGTTTGGGATTGAAAGGGTTTTGCTGCATTCTAAATAGCAGCATTCCTCTGAAAATTAGACCAATAAACAAACAAGCAACTTGCAAACCACACAGCGATACCGCCCTGGACCATCCTTCACCCTGTACCTGACTAATAGTATTTCGGGGAAAACACTTCAATCAAGTTTGGCACAATTGTTTAAAGCAATGTTAGCGTGTAAAAATAGCAAAATGTAAAAACAATAACAAAACCACATAATGAAGTTCTGTATTCGAAAACAGCAGTAGTACCTAGCTGGGCGTCAGGAATTACAGAGCCATTTTTACCACCTCTTTGTTTTATTTAAAAGAAAATACTCCGATTATGTCCACACTTTACTGCAAGAATACGACATTGCTTGTGTTAATTTATAAGATCCGATCATCTAAACATTTCTTTAAAGAGGTTCATCACTGAAAAATCATTATGTGATTTTTACATTACATATGATCACGCCTCTCTCACTGCCACGCCCTCCCAACTACAAACTGGACATAGTTACACAGCCATCTTGCCTAAATTTGCCCATGCAGGAAATTTTACAGGCAGAAATTAATAATGTGGCTGGAAATAGTTTAGTGAGCATTGTGTGATAAAACGCTTCCATCACAAGACCTCAGTCTCCTTGATCCAGTAGTCACACGAGCTTTTCTTTGAGCTGTACGGGTGATTGCTGTCCTTGCATCTCCCCTCCCACCGCATCTATCTCTGGTGCAAGCTGCTCGGGACACAGAGCATTCACTCCAGCACAGCTCCGTCCCAGATCTCGTGCTGGCCGCATCTGCCACGCTAGGTAGGTAGGCTCAGGGTGGCTCATGGGGCTTTAGTTCCCTGGCTGTGTCCTACTCCAGGTCAGAAATAGAAATGTGAGAACAATCCCTCCGTGTGCTTTGGTCTCCTTTCCATGCACACCTAGACAGACAAACACAGAGGGAGCCGAAATGCTCTGCAGTAAGGTCCACTGATCTGGATGATGAGGAAACTAAGACTATGCTGCATCTGCCCTACAGCACAGGCAAGAAACCTTATTCTCCTTGGCCCCATTTACACTTTGATCTGGCTCCAAGGTGTTCTGATGTTCTCTACGTGCATGTCTAACATGACTGGAGTTGTCGGTGTCTATTTGCTGTTTCTTACCAAAGAACTCTCATTTCCTTTTCATGGATGTATATAACGATAGCAAGTTCACATTTGTTCCCTTTTACTTGAAAAAGTCTTCCCTCCTATTTATTTAACTTTATTTTTTTCCTTCTTCTTCTTTCAACTGGTTTCATCTGTCCTCAAAACATTGTGATTCATTGAGCTTTTCTCTTTGGTAATGTCTCCCCTGATTCCCTCTCCTGAAACACAGAAGCTTTCTTTTAGCAAAGCACAAGACAGAGGGATGGCAGAAACTCCTTTTCATTCATTATGAAAAGTTGTAGAAGTACTTCAGCAGCAAATGCTCGTTTTGTTTTGTCAGGGAAGTTAACAAAAATGGCTTGCTTTATGTATGAAACTTTTTGCACAGCTCTCTTTGTGTCTAATGTAGGCACATGTGCATTTCTGACATGACAGATCATAATGGCTCTTTCAGAGCCATTATAGTTACCAAGTAAATCCTTCTTAGTTCAAGTACATATAATTGATTCCCATAGACTGTAATAGCTCCAAAACCAAGGCAATACCCTTACCAAACATAAAAGCAATGGCAGGGCTAATACATAATAGCAGTCAGTTTTTACCACCATGGTACTAGAAAATGATGCAGTGCTAACAACATGGCTTTTTTATTTGCTGATTTTTTGGCACAATAGAAGGGCAATAATTCCATGGTATTACAGTGGTATCATTCCTGCATAGTCCTAGAAAAGCTATAAATCCTCAAGTATCACAGTAGTCATCTCAGCCTCCATATGGAACATAAATTAAGGGCTTGTCCATTCAAATTCTATGCATACAAATATTCTGGTACGGATTTCTGGGGCAAGTGCATGAATAAGTGGGGTTTTTTTTCCTCCCTTGTAAATTAGGGATGCAGAATAAAACCCCCCAAACTAGTTAACTTTAAAAATGGTACCACAAATTGTAATGCAGAAGTAATTTAAGCACCGTTCAATACACTTTATAGGAAACAGAAGAAGGACCTTAGTTATGCTCTACAGCCCTCTCCTGTATTCAGAAGGCTGTAGATTTCTATTGCTCATGAAGGAATTGTACAAAATCCCTTCCCAAGCAGCTTGGTTAGCAGTGGTAATACAGAGCAGGCATTACATTTTTTAATGTAATAGCCTGCTTCTCCTCAGCACGTGTGATAGATTCGATAAACAGCTTGACAACATACATCCCTGCCTTCTTACTGCATAAGGGTATGTGAAAGGATAATCTCTGTGCTCGTGAACATAGATGACCAATGACCCTAAAAGGAAGGAGACCACCAAATGACATATTGACAAGAAGAGTCATTTTCTTTCACACACAGAAAGTAGGTGGAGTGCAATAAGAACCTCTTCCTTCTCTTTCTTTTTTTTTTTAATGACTTTGAAGAAAAGACAAGTTTTTAACATTTTTTTTTGTTGTTCTGAAAGAGTTTATACTACAATAGAAAAAGGTGCTGTAAACTTCAAGGAGCTAATGTACCTCCTGTAAAGAAGTCTCAGTGGAGATCATAGAAATTTCACATGACTCCCATATGTTAATAATGTCTTTGAATATAAAATCCAAATTAAAAACTGAAGCTGAATAAAATACTTTTGTTAAAAGTAACATTTTGAAATGCTGTCAGTTTCTATCATAAATATTTGAGAAGTTAATATTTTAATCTTCAACTATAGCTCTGAAAACATTTTTAGTGACAGACAGTGCTTCATTAATAGAGTTCTGTATGTCTAATTGCTTTAGGCAAAGTGGGTTGCATTATTTTGACACATGACATGCAATTAGTACATGGTCACACGGCTAAAGGAAGATTTTACACCTTTTTTCCTTCTATATTCAGAGTGGATAATTAGCATATTTTTTCTGCTTAGAATAATCATCAGAGCCTTAGATCAGAAATTGCCTAATGAGGTAAAATTCCGGTTGTTGACATTAATACATGTGACATTTTTTTTCAGTCGTAAAAGTAAACCTAGTGCTGCCATTTCGTTTACTCCTTCCAGCGCATTCTTAAGATTCAGCTATGCTGGTTTTTAGCATCAAGCCATTGAAAAATCGTATCTGTTCAACAGAGAGATGAAAGATGTTTTTATATTTTAGCATATTTGCTTAATAGCGATACTTTAAGAAGATTAAGTTTGGCTATAACCTGCAGCCACCCTGGGTAGGTTGCAGTTCTCTTAACACAAAAGGTAAACCACGATCACAATATAAATGCTTATAGCTTATGAATGTTATGATACATTATCAAAAAATGGGAACTCATTCCTCTCAGTTACAAGACCCACTCTACAGGCTGTGTGTAACACTCTTAAATCAGACTTTTTGCATAAAAACATATTTTGATTACCTTGTGATGAAGAAATAATGAAGATTTATTACAGATAAGCTGATGTAACATAATGCATTTTAGCTACAGAAAAAAAGTGTTTTCCTAGAGAACAGATTTTGAAAACTTTAAAAATTATTATATTAGGTCTTTTTAAGTAGATTTTTTTCCCTTTGCATTTATGCAATTGCATATAATCACCTTTTATGTTCAATTTCTAAAGAGCGTACTCATTTGGGGCAAAGGAGGTGGTTTGGATTCACACTCCTTCATTCCTCATTCACGTAAACTTTCCTCTGAAAAATTTGCGTGAGGTCTGGGATCTGTAACTGAGCCAGGTTTTCTGGATATGAGTTCTGCCAATAGTTTTGAGCATAGAACACACAGAATGATTCTCCAGAACAACATCAGCCACTTGGTGCTACTGATAACAAAGCACTGATTTAAACACGAGATGGACAGAATTTTTTTTTTAAATTATTAAAAGTAAATGTTATTTATTTAAATGCATAGGTGAGAGGAATCATAGAGTACACTCCTGCTTTATTTCAGGTATTTGATATTTACCAGAATTGAAACAGCAGTAGGGTTAGCACTTGACATTTACAGAGAACAGAAAAGGCATCTTTTTTGTACCTGTTTTTCATAAATTGGGAGGTAAATGTATTAAAAACAAGCTTGCTAATTCCACAAGAAGGATGAGTTTATGGAGTGCTCCGACTACTTCACAGACATTGCAGGAGACGAGGATGCCCATCCTGCTTCAAGTATGGTCAAAATGTATTTTTTCCTTTTGGCTTTTATTATTAAGTTAATTACAAATGAGCAGTACTAAGGTAATCACGTTTTCCTTCGGCGTAGGTGTCCCTGGCATTCTTTTCCTATTACTATTTAATTTGAGAGCTATGTTTTCTTTAACATTGCTTCCTCTATTACAATTTTCAGCTTCTCCCTACGTGTGTAGCAGTCAGATTGATTTTACATCTTCTTAGATGACGGACAGCTACTGTTTCAAAGACTCCCGACAATACCAGCCCACCTTGTAAGACCTCTGTAAAAAAAACCCAAAAAGTTTTTAAAAAAAAAAAGAATGTAAAATCCTGCACTTCAGATCATCATGAGCATGATGAGGACCTGTGAAGAATGACACAAGTGTAGGCTTTTAAAGAACCAAAAGATTCTATTGAATGGAACACAACAAGCGAAGATGATAAGGCAATAATATATGCTAGCAACTAACAGGGAGCGAAGTTTCTTACCAGCTTCACTTCCTCTTGTTAACTCATTTCCAGTGAGCAATGTGGAGGTCAAAGAAAAACAGGATGGAAGAAGAGATTATGCTAGTCCCAAATCCACCAGTGGTTGATGAGTACAACAGTAAAGGTGAAATGTCCACACCTTTGACTCGGAAGTTCCCTGCTCCAGTAACAGCCAGATGATTGCAGGGTATGTCCCCAGAAGATAAACTTCACACCTATACTTTCTTTTGCTCTTCCCTTATCTTCTTCTGGTTATTTATCGGGCTAGATGGGCTAGATACTCTAATCCAGTCTGACTACTCCTCTTTAACATCTATAAAACGGTGTACGGAATTGTTTACAGAGAAATTTTGATGAGTCTTAATTAGTGTGGATAAGCTATTGCCTACGGCCATTTTTATTCTGAACATGTGGCATGTAGGATTATGCTATTAATATATTTTCTGCTGTGCCATAAGGTGGTCCTGCATCCCTGGTGCTACAGGTAGGACAGTATGGAGCTCAGAGAGCTTGTGTGACTGGTGGGTACGTGTAGCACTAGTTACCCCATGCATCTTCGACTGTAGTTTGAAATTACATTGTGCTGCTGTCTTAAAACATGCAGCTTCTAATAAGAAAAAAAAGCTTTTCTCAACTACATTTACAGTTGTGTTTAGACTGTGATAGTTTAGTGGCAGCTTAGGGGTTTTGTAGCAAGATGCAGTCGCTCAGCACCAAGCGGAGGAGAACCCAAATGTCCACAGATAACATTGCTCTGCCACAATCTACCACATCACAGTAAACCCTTGAAGATCAAACTGGCAAACAGCAGTATGCAGGCAATCAGAAACACCAAAGAGAGCGTCTTTGACATTTTTGTTTAAGCACACATTCACAGATCCTACTCATTTTCTAAAAGCTGCAGAGACTAAATAAAACAGTTTAGAAATGCACAGACTAAACCCAGACATAGAGAGATCCTCCAACTAAAGAAATAGTAAACCCAAACTGAACACATATCGGCAGGATTTGTTTCAACCACGCCTACATGTAAAAAAAAAATAAAAAATAAAATAAAAAAAATCTGCCTAACACGTTTTAGATGGTATTCAGCCAGGACCATGATATTAATAGGTAGATTCTTTGGTAGTGTTGATCCTGACCCATTATTTCTTCATTCTCCTGTTATTATCACTGGTACCAGCTGGTAGATATTGGAAATTAGAGATGAAAAAATAATTGGATGTTTTGGTTCACTGACACGACTGAAAAACTGGAAGTGGGGGGAGGGAATGATCATTTTAGATTGACTAGGAAGGATTGGTTTTGTTTCTTCTTACCCACAGAACAATCAGGACAAAAAACCTGCTTCCGGTAACAAAATTATTATTTCATTTCAGGTTGTGTGCTTTATTTTAAATTTATGATTATTAACTTAAATGAAAATATGAAATGTTTATTTAAAGAAGCTTTTAGTGAAGAGGTTGGGGGGGGGTTCTGTTATTTTCCTTTTTGTTACTGGCTGAAACTGTTCACCAAATTTTTTACAAGCATATTTATAGACAGAATTTTTTTTCTTATTGAATACAATACATGATCCTAAATGTTTGCCTACTTCAAATATCAGAGGCTTAATGGCCCCTAGAAGATTAAGTTGGAATCATGTAGGAATCACTTTGTTCCTCCCATTCTTAGGCTCCTTAGGACAGTCAAGTCCCTGGGCAGCATTAGGGCAGCTCTGGGATCTGCTTCCTATTCCCTGCCACAGTTCCAGAAGACATGTAACAGCGGAGCGTCCTTGAGACACGTGGAAGACATTACACATACGCTATGACCCTTTTGGCCAGCTGTATCTGACACAAAGAGCAGCAGGGCAATGCTGAATCCTGGGGTTTTGCAACCATGTATAAACACTTCTCAGAAATATCATCAGTTGTACTAGGCAATGTTTAATGTACTTGCATATTTTAGCTTTTTGAGTAGGAAATTAGGTGTGGGGGGAAATAGTGCAGATGATTTTCTGATATTTTAGCTTTGAGGAGTTTTTTTTTTTTCTTTGACATCATCCATTTTAGGGTCACCACATGAATTCCTACACTCCTCAGTTAACAGACAGGCAGTCGCTTTGTTACTGGCTCGACTAAACTTCTTTCAGTACCAACTGCAGAATTTCATTTCAGGAAATTATTTCAGAGGATTCTGAGAATAAAAGTGAACAGATTGCCTCCACATACATTGCTTTCTCTACATTTTTTAATTTAAACTTTTAAAAGTACAGGTATAATTAAACTGGTATGATCCTTATGAGGGAAATAAAAAGAAGAGTCTCAATATTTGTTTGCATCATTGCTCTGAAAACTTTCCATATGTGCTTGGTAGAGACAAAATTAAGCATCATCCATTAAGCAGAATACACTGAATTATACTACTTGTTTTACTCTCGGTTGTCTTGCTGATTAACCTATTCAGCAGAAAGATTCCGGTAATATCTGATATAACATGCACATGTCACTTCACTGCTTTCAAGCTAGCACAATAATTTTCCCTAGATGACGATCTTGGTTTCCCTCTTCTGTAGCCGGAGTTCTTTTTGAACATGTCTTTCCCTTATTTTTTATGAGGAGAATGCAGTTCCCTCCACAGTCCCCTCCATGTACCCTGGACAGCCCCGTTTTACCATGCCAGATTGTAGATTTTGACTGGAAACAATTCCTATGAAACGAGGCCAGCCTCCGTGTTTTCATGGACTAGGTGTTAGGTATCTCAGAATATTGATCCATGCCCACATCCTGTTAGACACCCACACAACAGAAAAGGATATCAGGTTATTGACTGGGCAAGGGCTCAGAAAAAACAGAAAGTTGTGAACAAAATGCGCCAAAATTATAGTCTCACGGATCAGTCAAAATGAAATATTTTTTTTACTGTATTTTTTCTCAATAAAGCCGTTTAAACCCTTGTTTTTGGGTTGATAACACTGACTAGGCAGTCGAGATGAAGAAAACCAAACCCTTTTGTTTGTAATTTCAGAATACCTTTTCCACTCCCTTTATTCTGCAATACTGCCAGAAATTTCTGTGAAATAAATTTTAAGTACATGTACACACACACACACACACATAAACCCCTGCTCTTCAAAGGGAATTAATCCTGTAAAGAAAAAAAAATCTAAATTCAAAAATTTACACTATAAGAAGTAGTATCTTGGTCGTCTTTTTAAATTTCATAGGTCAAGCCTCTAATGAGAATTGGAAGATGGGAAATGGGTTCTCATAAAATTTTATAAGAGCCACAACATTCAAATTATGGTGCTATATAAACAGATACACTAAACATAACTAGGTCCATACTATTGGCCTCCACTTAGATTCACCTCAGAACAATGAAAACTCGAGAAAGACTACAAAGGTGTGTACGCCAGCAGAGCAAGTGTCCTTTGGCAGGGTACACAAATATATTACAAAAAAGACCAGTGGAGGACATAGAGTCAGGAAAAGAAATCCCTATCCTAGCACAATACCATGAACAATGTTCATTTGAGTTCAACCTTGAGTCATAATGTTAAAAAATCCATCAACAACACGTTCATAATTTCAACGTTTCTCATTCCATGTTTTGATCCTGATCGGCCACAATTGTTAAATGAAATTAGGTTGTAGTTACTTCAACCAGAAACACAAAAAGGTTATGACTTTTTTGTTTCAAAAGTCAGAACTTATAGCCAAAGGGCCTATTCTTCTCTCAAAGAGCACATATAACGCTAATTAAGGGCAATGGGAATGACATGTCTCTACTAAGAAGAAAATGTAAAATTTCATTAATATATTTGTTAGTAATAATGCCAATTATTAAGGATTATAACCTCAATTCAAAGAACATTTTGAGAACTTTTTGTAATATTACTTTTTAACGTAAATTAAAAAAAAAAAAGATATTTAAGAACCATTTTAATAGTAAGTGAGTAGGTGAGAAGGTAGGATGGGAAAAGGTACATTTAGCCCAAAAATAAATGTTGGAAAAGCGCTTTATAGCAACTTCCCCTTGGAAAAATTATTTTTATAGCAATAAAGATATCTCAGTATGCTGCTCATTGATACAGATGTATCATTACAGCATATTCAGTCCCGGTATATTGGATTTCACAATTTATTATTTTTCATCTTTGTGTGATCCAGTATTCATTAATATAATTAATTAGTAAGATTTAAATCATAAAAATACTTTTAATAATTCAGCTTGTATTAAATGCTTAACTGCTTGCTCAGTGCCTCAGTTATGAAATTTTCTGCATTCAGTTTTTAATTTCTCACTTGGAGAAATAAAAATGCTTGAAGCAACAAAATTTCAGTTAGTTCAGTTTTACTGTTTATTTTGTAATGCGTAACTTGTTTAAAGGACAGATTTTAAATATTTTGTAATTAGGCACTTGGAAAGTTTTTGAAATACAGTATTTAAGTAAATAAAAACTTTTCTTATAACTCACATATGAATTATTTACTTGGATCATTTGGGAAACTAACCATAATTATGATGACTATTTAATTAAGAGTTCTGCAGAAGTTGACAACAATGGTAATAAAGCAATTGAGGAGACACAAGTAGTTGATCTTAATTGGAAGAGATGACACTATTTACAAGAATAAATGATGGTAGCTAATCTCACATTCGTAATTACCAGTGATGGGCCTACTTCAAAAGATGTTGTGGTTCTTGTCTGCTTTAGCTGAGTTCCCCAAATATATGTGTTTATTCAGAGTTTACATGTTTATCTGAATTGTAAATGTAGCAATTTTTCTTACAGAAGGCGGCTGAGTTCCCTCCTGGACCTGAACGCTTTAGTGACACAACAAGAAAAAGCCTTTATATTTGCACCCAAACAATCTCTCTTCCCATTTTCATCTTTTGGAGATGTAAGCACTAGCCTTGCAGTTTCTCAGTGAAGAGTGCGTTTGATTATCTGGAGCAAACGGTGCCTGGCTGCTCTGCAGGAACACACTGAGCCTCCATATCCTCTGACACAGTGCGCCTGCCCCTGGTCAGGTGAGCTCCACCTGTCCCCTGGGGTACCGTCCTCCCTCCCTTTCACACATCTGGCTGACAAGCCCAGTACATCAAGAAAAGCGCCTTATGGCATGTGGCGTCCAGTCATTCCCTCTATGGCCACCCCGAACCTAAACAGAGGTCCACGAGAAAATGCCGTTGGGTCAACATTTTCAAAATGAGCTATTTTATTTACATTATCAGATTCAAGGGAAAAGAATCTCGTGTGCCTATCTTTTCTTCATATGAGTACAAACTTTACCTGTGTGTCTCATCATCATCATCATCATGGCTTGGCTTTGCGGACGAAGATTTGGGAAGGGCATTCCCCATGCTTACTGCAAGTGCGCTGATGGCTGAAAAGGTCAATGCACGATAGGCAAGTCCGGTTGCAAAGAGCACACCAGAAGGTCTCCTTGGGTGGTACAGTCGAGGCATGGTTCTTTCTGCGTTGTCTTTTCGCCTCGAGACTGATTCTACACATGCTCTCAAAGGAGGCAGCAGCGTTATGTATGGTGTGTCTCCAAATCTCCCGATTGGAGGCCAGGGTGAACCACTCATGGTGGTCAATATGGCCAAGGCTGAGGTGTTGTTTCAGGGAGTCCTTATATCTCCTCTTTGTGGCTCTTCTCTTGCGGCAGCCGGTGGTGAGTTCACCGTAGAACACAATCTTAGGGAGGCGGTGATCCGCCATCCTGGAGACGTGCCCTGCCCAGCACAGCTGCGTTTTCAGCAACACGGCCTCAGTGCTGGTGACCTCTGCCTGTTCAAGGACAGCAACGTTAGTCACGTAGTCAGTCCAGTGGATGTTCAGGATCGTCCGGAGGCAGCGCTGATGGAAGCATTCGAGGAGCTGCAGGTGGTGGCGGTAGATGACCCATGATTCAGACCCATACAGAAGAGCAGACAGTACAGTGGCTCTGTAGACACTGATCTTTGTACTTTTCTTCAGATGTTTATTGCTCCAGACTAATAAAGTCCTAAAAATATACATAATAAAGGAAACAGGACTCCTATCCAGGCACTGGCTGAAATGATGGTGCACAGTGAGCAGCATTTACCTTATTATATATTATGTTTCTCTCCCTTTCCCAGCAAAGAGTGGATGAGCTCCTGTGGATGTTGACTGCTCACTTCTGGGCATTTTGGGGTAGTAAGGACTTGTGAATTGCCATCATTTCCTGCCGTGCTCTGGCACAGATGGGCAGACAGGGTTTGTGGCAGCAGGGTAAAAGGTACTCTAAAACCAATTACCTCAATTATCACTGCGGACAACTTCAGGGTATTACACAAAGTGTGAAGGAAGCCATTTGAATTTTCATGTTTTGGAGTGGATACTATGCTCCCCACACGGCAGCCGGGTAAAAGGTACTCTAAAACCAATTACCTCAATTATCACTGCGGACAACTTCAGGGTATTACACAAAGTGTGAAGGAAGCCATTTGAATTTTCATGTTTTGGACCGTTTCTTTGAAAGCAGGATTGGCAATGATCAGTAGTTACTGTAAATTAAGTCTGAAAAGCACACTGGGAACATATTTTCTGCTTGGAAAGGATATGAATCTTCTTCTTTGGATTACTATAGTATCTGCAATAAAACATGGCAGCAGATCAAGAGCAAACGCTTTTACTCCTCACTGATAACTTTGGTTATACTTAAGTTGTGCCTGGAAACCTCTGTTGATTTTCTGATTGAAATCTCTCATATCAGGATAACTTAGTCACTTTGTCTGTGTTCAGTCCCCTTGTTCACCTCCTGCTTGATGGCATGCAGAGACCTGGAGGAGTAATAGAGGCAGTGCTGGCAGTTGATAACTAGTGACACAGCAGCAGTGAACTGTAACGAGTCAATTACAAAGAAAGAAGTAACATTCCCCTCCTCATACTAATTTTTCGGTTGTCTTTCACATTATATGTTGCATATACAGAATTTTTATTTGCATTAAGGATAACTCCTATATCTAGAAAAAATAGACCATCTAGCATCACAGCTTCTCTGCTAGGAGAAGACATTGCAGCTGAAATTACGGTGCAATTCCTTCCTTGACTGAACTACATTTGTTTACAAACTTATTTAAAAAAACAAACAAAGAAACCCCAAACATCTTGAGAAAAAGTTCCTGTGCAATGAAATACCAAAAAAAAAAACCCCAAAAGGTCACACTGCGTTCTAATTCATTCCAAAAGAATTTTCCTGGACACAGTTCCCCCATAAATAGCACATGAAATGCTTTGTGAACAACAGTCAAGCAAATAAGTTTTAATCCTAACAAATAAGCCTATCAAGCAGGATCATTTTTAAAAGAGTGATGGATCCACAGACGTTGCTGTTTCTCTTCCTCCACAGCAGACTACCTCTTTGGTTCTCAGGATCCCACTGCTTTCCATCCAAGGAATTTGTATGCCTCCCTTCTGTACATTTTTCTCTGGCTTGCATTATTGTTTTCCAAACAGCGTATCACACACTATCTACCACGGAATGACTTTGATACCTTTGTGTGGGCTCCGCAGAACCCTTCTTCTGATGACTGAATCACGGTGCCTATTCCATTACCTCATATTCATAATTAATTACTTCATCCATCAATTATTGCAGAGTTATTCTCATACCGTGTGATAATACGGACTTTCTGCACCATCCAAAGCAGAGTGTGTAGCAAACCACCCTGCCATCGACAAAACACGAAAATGAAATTGAAACAGCAGAGCAGTCAGCAGCTGTGACATCTGTGAACGCGCTGCCAATAGTTACATCGTTTGAGAAATGACATACTTTCTTCCACCAACACAAACACTGTGTAGTGAATTATACAGGAACATGACAAATCAAAAAGGTACAGCATGCAACAGCACTAGATTCCACAGGTATTTGCCTCTTCTGAATCAAATCCTTCTAAATCTTGTACTGCTAGTAGTTATTTCATTGCTTCACGTTCAGTAAACGGTCATTTAATAGAAGATAAACAAGCAAAATTACTTTTACAGAGCTCTGACTCCTTTTGCCCTACAAGTGTTTTTATTTAACAGTCCCGAGATGGAGGCAATTTAGTGATGTTTTAACAGAATCGCAGAAATGCTGCCATGACACAGACCTTTAGCGATATCCAAGCCTTTCCTCTACTGTGAGCAAGTATATGTACATAAATGTTTGTCTGCGTTATTTCACAAAATCCCTCGTTGCCCTATCCGAATTAAATTAGCCTTTATGCCAAAGCAGTTTCCCTTACATACTCACCCTAAAACTCTGCAGCTGCAGATCAGCTCTTTTCTGCCTCACGTAATCTGTCCTTACAGGTCTCACATTCCACAAGAGTTTTTTCTTGCTGCTTTCTAGAGTTTCTATCCCACTTTTAACTTTATTCCTTATCTTTAACCCCGTGCTACTCAAAACTGGTCACAGAATTCCAGTTGCAGACTTTCTGCTGTTCAGCAGAGAGTGATAATTATTTCTGCTCTTACAGGCAACAATCTTACTGGTACTTTACAGGATGACTTTTGTTTAATAGCTTTGGTTCTTTTCTCCCCAGCTTGGATTCAGTTTCATTATTGACTCTAGTTTTCTGCCTTTTTTATTTATGCAGCCAGGTAGGGGTAGGAGGAAGGTTTCCCCTTAGTCCTTTGCAGTTATTCATACTGAATTACATCCTGTTTATTTTCAGACCCTTGCAATTTATCAAGATCTCTTTGAATTCTAACCATGTTCTCCAGAATACTCAACATCCTCCCTGGCTTGATGCTGTTTTCAAATTTTACAAGTACGCTTTCCATTCAGTCACCCGAGCTGGTAATCAAAATACAAACGCTCGGATAACGGCATAGATGGTCCCTTTTCTCTACAGATTAACCTTATGAAGTGGAATGCAATGGAGAATCACGTCGCAGTGTGGATAGGAATTCTACAGAAATTGGTAATTTTGCTTTAACATCGTTTAAAAGGGATTTAACACTTACAGATTGTGCGGTCAGTTATACTGTCATGATTGTCACAGCACCCTACATCGAGTAGTCCTTGTCCCGAAGCCCTGTAAGTGTGCTTCACGCCTAAGGGGTTAAGCTTAATAGCACCACGATGTCGAGTCTAGCACCATTGCATCCATTAAAAACAGTATCTATATTTTAGTAGGTGATAGCAACAGACATAATACTTGTCATTGATTTTATAGGTTGAGTTTGTATCATAATATATTGACATTGTACTTTTATATAAGACTTGCTTCAGGGTGTAGCTGCATTCAGCACTGAATAACAAGCTAATAAAAACTGTAGCAGAAACAGCTTTACGACCCTCCATTGACTTGTGTTTTACATTGTATTATCTTATTGCAGACATCTGAATTAAAGGTTAACAAACACTATTTAATGGGTTGTCGGAATGAATGTACAGTACATGAACACATGCCTAGCAACGTCTATCAGTTATCATACTGTACATGCATTGTGATTTGGGTGAAGACAAGACTGTAAATGGGTGATGGCTCCTGACTGACTCTTTTTAGTAGTATGAAATAGCACATTTTGTTATACTTCCTCCAATTAAGTGCATTTCTACCATTAATGCAATCTGTCATCATCTTAACAATGTCATTAACTTCTACAGTGTCTCGCAGATGCTTTGTTCTTCCTTCAAAATTAGCAGCACATACATTTATATAGAAACTTCGAAATGCAAAATAGGGAAAACAAGTTTAAGAAGCCATCATCTGTAAATTATATAAATAATAAAGGAGTGGTTACTGAGGAAATGTGACTGCTTTAAAAAGAAAAAGTACAAAGTACTTAATCTGCAGAAATCGTACGGTAATAAAAATGTACTAACCTATAAAAATATAAATTATTTTTCTCTCTCTGGTAATTATAAGGAAATATGGTTTACCATACCATAAAAATGTACTAACCCTATAAAAATATACTAAATTATTTGTCTATCTATAGTAATTATCAGGAAATATGGTTTACAATAGAACAAAATGTACTAAGCCTGTAAAAATACACTAAATTATGTTTCTATCTATAGTAATTATTAGGAAATATGGTTTACAACTCATAGAAGTAGCATTTTAAATATAATAAGGTTGGCTATGGAACTACAGAATCAAAAATGAGACTGATTCTTTCCTATTTTATGCTCAGACAAGCTAAACTTACTTTAGGTGGCTGCAGTAAACACAGGAAGAGCTATTAATGCCCTGCTCAGCAGCGGGTGTTTAAAACAAGATGGATAAAACATGAACACACATAAAAAAAAAAAAATTAATGGTTTCTTTATTTCCTGAAAGTTTCAGATTCAGATTAATAGCGATATGTCAGGCTGATGAAGAATCAGCTCTAGAGGCCAGCTTTGTTAACACTGCGCTATATTTTTCTAAATATAGTTAAGCTGTTATCCTTTTAAATTTGATTTCAAACAATATAAATCAAGCAACCTATTTAGTTAAATACTAAACCTCGGTAAACTGATCTGCATTACAATTTTTAATTTCTTTCTACTGAAATGGGGCAAAGATGCCAAAGATACCATTAAAAATACATCGCATTGTGCCAATAATGTGTATAATCTATAGGGAATATCAAGGGAAAATTTTTTGAAAGCATCCAAGTCACTTAGGAACCTAAGTTCTAATTTCAGAAGTGACTTAGGACTGGATCTTTGAAAGTATAGAGCCCATAAGTCCTTCATCATTGCTTCTTAAATGCTTTTAAAAACCTGTAATATGGATAAGTGCATAAATTTACCAGCTTCCAGTGAGGCTTCTGTCACTCACTGTTGTCACTTCAGAGTGGCACACAGAGTCTCAGGTCACTTTTGGGAACTACTTAAATATTAACCCTGGTTCCAGTAAAGTAGCCAGTCTTTTAACTCAAGGGCCACTTTGCGTTGCTATCAGCCTCTTTCAGTATCTATCTCATCAAAAGGATTATGATTCTTTTATTCCTCAATACAGTTCAAAGTTGGAGCCATTGCTGTCAGGAACCTGGCATTGTTGCATCATTTCAAATGAATTTTTGCAATACAGGTATTTGTCATTCTCTATATTCTGAGTCTTTCACAGCCTAAGATAATGTTATTCTTGAAAGCTCAGAAGAACTCAAAATATTCCTCTGTTACATAAAAAGCTTATAATAGTCTTCTCTTTCCATGTAATGATGATCTGATGTGATAAGAACATTGTGTTTTCTTAATTACAACCTACAGATTTCACAGGAGATGGAGAGGGATTTATATTAAACAAAATTTTCATAGGGCACGTGTTAGACAGGGATAGAGTTCTCGTTATAACTCTGAGAAGAATGATTAACTCCATCTTCCTTTATACCTGGGGTGGGGCATTGTTTCCTTATTCATAAGTGTAGCTGTAGTTATTTCCTACCATTTTGTTTCAAGCAGTGGAAATGAGAAACTCCTCTGGTGGAAGGAGCAATTAGAGGAAGTCTCCACTACTGGGGATGTGAGGATCCTGATCTCCCCCTCCTTCCACGCTAACAGAAGTAAAGATCAGTCCTGGACATAAGTGACCCAGGTCAACACTGAAAAAGTAGTGCCTGTTCCATTTCTGCCTCGTGTGAGAGCCTCTGCAGAGCAGAAAAAGAGTAAAAATCTTTTGCTTGCAGTGTTTCAATTTCTGCATAATAAAATGGATACTCTACTACACACTCTGCTCCACAGAAACTACGGGAAACAGAATGGCCTTGTCAGTATCTTGACATAAACCCAGAAAATTCGAGGGGATGTGCCAGTAATTCTACAAGAGCCTATTCCTTGGCTTTCGTCCAGCTTGATCCTACAGAAGTTTTGACACAAGTCCAGCAAGACAGAAGGCCTGAGTCAGTTCTCCAGAGAGGCCTGTGCTTTGACATCACTGCGCCATTCCATACACTGATGAGCTGGTGACTTCAAGGACGCGTGACAAAGTCTACCACTTTTAGAGGCACTAGGCTGGAGACCTCAGAGAAACTTATGCTTTCAAATCAGCGTGGCAAGCTAATGTTTCTGACCCAGTCACTTCATCGTTACTCACTGCTTGGCAGCAGACCAGAAAGTTACAGATAATAAGCCAGAGACTTCATAGTGGTTTTTTCCTCATTTCAGACTGTTCCTGGTTCTTCTGCCTCAATATCAGTTCAGGGAAGTTGCTGAAAGGGCTCTGCCTTGTCTAGCCGCCAAAGTTATACGTTCTAACATTGTGGCCTCTCAAATGCTTAGTTTTCCCCATGTGGTCAGCAAACCAGGGCAGCTGGATGAGATGGTGCATGAGAATCTCTGCCTTCTTGTAAGGCTAGTAAAGTGGCTATGGAAACTGCAATTTCTCTGAGAAAAGTATCTCTATGTCACATGGGGACTCTAGCATCCCTGGGATATTATCTCGGGTTCCCATATGTGCTGAACTGCTGACTCTATATTAAACAAGACTGAGATCCTCGGAATGGTCTTTGCAGGTGGGCAGGAACCCCGTATGATCTGACGACTTGATAGGAACATGGAGTAAAACTGCTAATTTCTGTTTATATTCTTACAAAAATTGCACATTCGGCTTTCAACCACCTCTTTTCCTTCCTGATTTGCCACCTTTGAGGCAAACTGGATTGGCAAAACCCCTGAGAGGGTGTGCCTTCTCTGATGATGAAGATCGTATCACGGGGAAAAGAGCACAGGGGAAGAAAGAAACAGCCACGTGCAGAAGCTGCTGAGAAAGACTCAATGCATGGAGATACTAAGAGGTGGCAGGAGGATGGGGTAGCCACAAAAAGGTGTCAACCTGTTGGGTAGACAGCAGGATTTGAGTGAGTCAGAAAACATCATTAAAAGTCTCTTGGCATTGTGACTGTCTTTCACCGTTGGTACCTATCCAAGAGGAAGACAGCATGGCTGCCAGCTAGCAAGGGCTCCCTCATATCCTGTTCTTTCTTCTAACAAGCTGAACCTTCTAAGAGATGTTGGTTTCCTTAACTGTCTTTTTAACCAAGTTACTTCCTTCTGACTGTACACATTACTTGCAGGTGCCCTTAGACATAAATTTCATGGGTAGTATGTACCCAGTTTGAGAACGTTTGCATTCACAGTTCTCACCTCATGGAAAGAAGGTACCATGTGAACTTGAGTGTGCTGAGAGAGAGGGAACAAACCACAACCCTCCCCCCACCCTCACTATTTTAGAAAAATGCAGTATCCTGCATTATGGTTCTTGAGCTAACAGCTCTCATCCCTGGAAACTACGAGTCACCTACAATGGCTGTTAATTTAGGAAAGAATACGAGACAAGTACATGTACATTGTGGTATTTCCTGAGTGTATGCTCCAAACTTCCAGACATTTCACTCTAACATGGTGTCACCTATCCAGATGTAGCAGAAACTGAATTTAAAAGAATGGAAGATCCATATTCTTACTTGTCTGCCATTCCTCTTGCATTTGCCCACAAAGGCTCCACGGCATTGTCCCAGTAGCATTGCAGTGGTAGCTTCAGAGGAGTTAGATCAGGGAACAAAGACATATCTAGAAAGATTCACATTCTATCTTTGTTTATTGGCAGTGACTCACTTGTGACAATTGGAAAAAATGAGCTGTTTTCTAAATGAGTGAAGAAAATGACATAATTACAGGAAAATGTATGGGGTGAAGTATAGTTTTATTCTAATTATTTATTATGCTATTAATTATATGCACTATGAAGGAATAGGTTTCTATCCATTTTCCAAGCTATATGACTGAATTAACCTGTAATATATTGCCCTGTTGAGGATATGACAGTTAGTCCTAAATGATATATGATGAACTTCAAATAACCAGACATCACGTCCTATTGATTGACATGCCAAGAGCATGGCAGCTTAAAGAAATTATAGACAATGCAAATTGCTTTCTTCCTGCAACTTCACCTAAGTATCTTGCTGTTGATGTAATTAAACTGAAGTGGCATCTGAAATTTATCAAACAAACCATGGACTTAAAAGAAATGTCCAATGGAAACTGTAAAAGATTTTTGAAGTTACATTTTGTAGCTTTTCTTCCTCCAAATGTTGGTGAGTTCAGTGAATCAGATCCATTTTTTATTTTATGGGATTTTATTTCCCTCTGTTGCTAAATATTTTTAATACTGGTTAAATATTAAGTGATAATATTGGAGTTTCCCTCAGTGGATTACTAAACATTTTTCTCCTATGCAAGAAACAGCTGCTTTTATAAAATCCTTTCACAGATAACAGATGTGACTGGTTACATGCAGAGGACAAAAAGGCATAAAGGGAGCATAAAGCCTTTTTGCTCTTCTGTTTGTTGAAGGTATTAAAGAGGATACCTACAGACTATCTTCTCAGGAGCTTCTGGAGTGGGGTCATGCCATGGGAAGGGGCACGGAAGACGCAGGAAATGACAAGCTGGGAAGGTGTGAAGCTTTACTAGAAGGTTCTGGACATCATTACTTCTCCAGGCAGCTGATGACAAATTTCTGGAGCTAAACCATTCAGCACCTAAAGCTGGCAAAAAGAGAAGGAACTGTAATCCTGTTTCCCTGGGAAGTAAGTTTAGTGCTGCACCTCTTCCCACACAGCAACTTACTCAAGCTTCTAATTGTTATCCGCATTCAGATCTAAAACCCACAATATTGCTGTTGGAAGGAGTAAGAGAACAGCTTTTTATTATGTTAAACTGGAACAGTGAATATCATACAGACAATGCATTACCACTTAACGAAAGAATCCTGATAAGCCAGAATTTACCTGCTGTCTCTCATGTGCAACCACAAATATTTGTCCTGGTTGCTTTAGAGTTATCAGATGAGCAGTCTTCCAAGAACTGTCTGCTTAATGTATGTTCTTCACTCAAGAAGTGATTTGAAAGGAGTTATCAGGAACATGATTTCATCTATTGTACAGAAGATTACTAAAAAGAAACAGAGCTTCACTCGCTTTTACTTTTTATATTGTCGGCAGTGGCACATCTTCATGAGCTGGGAGCAGCCAACAAGAGCAGCAAAGGTAGATGTGGAAATTGTTGAAGTTGAGGAAAGGATTCATTTCAAAACTTGATATACTTGAATCCTACTGACCCAAAACATCAGCTGTAGTCAAGGGTGTTGGTTGCTTTCCAGATAAGAAAAAATGAAATAAAGCAGTGAGGGAATGAAGTGGATCAGAGAAGATCCAAGTTATATGAGGGAGTTGTTCCAGCTCCAACTGGAATTTCGTATTGAAGGCCAGGTAAACTTCCTTGTTGGCAAACATCATGTGACTGAGAAGGGCATACGGGAGAAACACTTTGGTGGGACGATATGTCACACTCTGGATCATATTATATCACAAAAAAATTTAGTAGAATCACACAGAATTAAAGAATGGTAGGGGTTGGAAGGGACATCTAGGGGTCATCTAGCCTACCACCCTGCTAAAGCTGGTTCACCCAGAGCAGGTTGCGCAGGATGGCGTCTAGGCAGGTTTTGAGTATCTCCAGAGTAGACTCCACAACCTCTCTGGGCTGCCTCTTCCAGCCTTCCATCACCCTCAAAGCAAAGAAGTTTTTCCTCAAATTCAGATGGAACTTGCCATCCTCTGGTTTGTTCCCATTGTCTCTTGTTCTGTCTCTGGGAGCCACTGGAAAGAGTCTGGTCCCATCCTTCTGACACCCACCCCTTAGATGTTGATGAGCATCAGTAAGATTGCCTCTCAGTCTTCTCCAGGCTAAACAGACCCGGGTCTCTCAGGCCTTTCCTCTTAAGAGAGATGTTCCAGTCCCCTCGTCATCTTTGTAACCCTCTGCTAGAGTCTCTCCAAGAGTTCCCTGTCTCTTGAACTGGGGACCCCAGCACTGGATGCAATAGTACGGATGTGGCCTCACCACGGCAGAGTAGAGGGGGAGGAGAACCTCCCTTTGACCTGCTGGCCACGCTCTTCTTAATGCACCCCAGGATACCACTGGCCTTCTTGGCCACAAGGGCACATTGCTGGCTGACAGTTAACTTGTCCACCAGGACTCCCAGGTCCTTCTCAGCAGAGCTGCTTTCCAGCAGTCAACCCCTAACCTATACTGGTGCATTCGGTTGCTCCTCCCCACGTGCAGGACTCTACAGCTGCCCTTTTTGAACTTCATTTGGTTCCTCTCCACCCAGCTCTCCAGCCTGTCCAGTCACACTGAATGGCAGCACGGCCTTCTGGTGCATCAATCAGCCACTCCTCCCAGTTTGTATCATCAGCAAACTTGCTGGGGGTGCACTCTATTCCTTCTTGCAGGTCGCTGATGAATATATTCAACAGAACTGGACCCAGTACTGACCCTGGGGGAGCACCACTAGCTACAGGCCTCCAACTAGACTCTGCTCCACTGATCACAACCCTCTGAGCTCTGCCATTCAGCCAGTTCTCAAACCACCTCACTGTCCACTCATCCAATCCACACTTCCTAAGCTTCCCTATGAGGATGGTATGGGAGACAGTGTAGGAAGCCTTGCTGAAGTCGAGGTGGACAACATCCCGCTCACCTACTCAGCTAGTCACACCATCACAGAAGGATATCAGATTGGTCAAGCATGATTTTCCTCTGGTGAATCCATGATGACTACTCCGAATAACCTTCTTTTCCTCTTCCTGCTTAGAGAAGACCTCCAGAATGAGCTGTTCCATCCCCTTTCCAGGGATGAAGGCGAGGCTCCCTTGGGCCCTCCCACCTTCTAGAGCCCTAACCCACG
>NW_010415624.1:86262-96431 GCF_000710305.1 Buceros rhinoceros silvestris
AAAGTTAGCACTCTCGAAATCCAGGGTTGTTATCCTACTTATTGCCCTGCTTCTTCCTCGCGAGACCCTGAACTCTGCCCTCTCACGGTCACTGCAACCAAGGCTGCCCCGCAACCTTCACATCCCCAACCACACCTTCTCTGTTTGTCAGCAGGTCTAGCAGCACGCCTCTCCTCTGTGACTATCAAGTACTATCACTGTTCAAGAGGGGGAAAAGGAGAAAGAAAAAGTCAGAATTTTCAAGAATTTAAAAGAATGATCTTAATTTAGCAAATACACACAAAAATGCTTTGCACCTTAATTTCATTTTTTGTGTTCCATAGCATACAAATCATGTCATAACTTCAGTCCATTAAACTGCTTTACCAGCCATAGAGTTTCAGCGAGCACAGTAGCACACAGCGGTGTGCATCCAGAACTGTGAAACCTTCCTTTCACTGTTGCCTTCCTTCCACCAGACCATATATGTATTTATTTACTGTTTAAATGGGGGACTTACATAATACCTTTCAAAGTCACTGGGGTATCTTTCAACTCACTTTGGAGACTTTTGCTTTAACGGCTTTGTTTATACTTTTAGACAGTTTCCAGGTATACATAAGGCAAATACGTTGTTTGCTTTACCTTGCAATCAGATTTTAAAGCTTCCTCATTCATCCAAATTTGACTTAATATTAATCATATTATTACTGAACTGTCCTTCCTCTGTCAACAAGAAGAATGACTATGGTAAGTAGCAATTTCTCCTCTGAGAAAGAGTTAATTTTAATTAATCAAGAGATCAATCTGACCTTTAATAGGAAAAAAAAATGGGGATTGTCACAAGGATGACTTGTTTTAAAACTCCTTGCTCGTAGTCATGAGCCCAAGTCTAGCGCGGTAACAGCATGGTTTAAGAGGAAACAGCATGAGCAGAAAGGGAACAGAATGGATCAGAAATGAGGACTGAGGATGAAGTAAAATTTTCAGGTCTTAATTTTGCTATAATACAGTGCTAAAAGAAGAAGATACTATTCAGAATATGATGGCATTAAGGAAAAAAATACTCCCTTGAGCCCTTGGTTAAAAGTACGATTCTTTAGCTGCCATAAGAGTTGAGGACCCTGTTTATGTCAATATACACTTAATTTTACAGGGTTTGTGCAAGTGTTTTTAAGAACACAAATTTAAATGCCTAACGGTAAGTGTGAAAATGCTCTTTTTTTATAAATAAAAGCATGATAAACAGAAACCTGAGCTTATACATTTCAGCTTCTCTCATGAGAGTCTCCATACATTGCGATTAAGTCTGGTAGCGATAACTATCTTTTTCATTCTCATTTCTTCCCATAAGACCACGTGACTCTGTACAACAAGAACTTTGTGTTTTATTCTTGTGTAGGAAAGGTCTTTCTGAACTACAACATCTTTAGCAGACTATTTAATGCCACAATTTTTAAAGCAAAGGAAATAGTTGAAATGGTGCTGAGGTAATTCTCCAAGACTATGCTATTAAACCAGCCACTTTCTCCATTTCCTGGGAAGGGAAGGGATGCCAACTGCTCCTTGCTGAACGTAGCAAAAGGTATTCAGTTACTTCAGATGTGCTATTCCATTACATGGTAAAGAAAAGGAGAAACTATATCACTCCTTGTTTAAAAACACCTCTTCACATATGTGGTCAGTGAAAACCTGCCCAGATGTTAGTTTCTACATTTCACATGAATGGCATCTAGTCAGCACACCTGCCCCATGGGGAAAAAACACGTGTAACTCAGTTAATTAAGGAAAAAGTATGTAAATGGTGTCAAAGAGGGAAAAAGGCAAGGTATCTAGCCTAGAGCAGTCTGACCCTGAAAGGCATCCTAAGGATTGATTAACAAAGAGGCCATCAAGCTGCTGTATAAATATACCCTTTACTGCATTTTATCTACTCTCCTACTGATCATTTGGAATATCTCTTCAGCTGCAAGAAACAGCCTGGAGCGTGAGACCAAGGAAACAGTGTACTTGGAATAGTAATAGCACCCCTGGTCTCTGCCAAGCAGGCAAAGTGTAGTCAGGATTTTACAAAGGCTGCCCCACTCCCAGGCAAGGATGATTTACCTACCAGGAAACAGTTCCACAGCACGTTTAACCTGTATGCACAGCATGGCTTTGGATGTGAAAACCATGTTCTGGGACACACTCAGAAGGCAGCACAGTCCTACCACTCTGTCCGCAACCAGAGTAGTACGAGCACCCTCCTTAAATGAGGAAACACCCAGGTCCATTGTATTTTTTCTTCTAATTGCCCTCTTTTGTCATGTGCAGGTCATTCCCCAAGCACGTGGCTGTGTAAGTTACTCTCAGGTCTTTCACAATAAAGGGTTCTGAACACAGAAAACGTTATCAGACTCACAGTTTCAAGACCTTTCTCCCCATCTCACAGACAGCAGGTGAAGGAGGGGAGACTGGTGGAACCCCTCTGTGGTGGGACCACAGTTTGCCAGAGAAGCTGCCTTACCCTCCTGTGAGCCAGGAGCTCCTCGGGGGTGACCTTTTAAGCTCTGCTGTCCCACACTCCCCGCCACCCTGGGGGCTGCTCTGCCTTAGCCGCGGTCGGGAGCTGAGGAGCTGGGGTGCGCTGGGGCAGACTGAGGAGCTGCTGGAAGGCAGGCAGTGCCCTTTGGCCTGGGTGCAGCTCTACCCACACCATGGGTGGATTCGAGCAACAACAGCAAGCTCCTGCTCCATCTCCGGCGGTATCTGTGGGGTTCTCTCTTTGCTGCTTGTTTTCAAGTTGAACAGAATCTTTTTTTTTCCTCAAGATTTAATTTTCATTTTGGTGAGATAACTTCATTATTGATTTTTATTTTTTCTTTTCATTTCGATCCAGTCTCTCCATACTCCTCTGTAGAGTGACTAAATACTGGTAGATTACACATGATGAGATGGATGCACCGTTAATATCAGCTGTCCTAGGTCCACTGAACTCAGTCAGGCTGTTATAGATACGACCAAGTATCAGTAGTTCCAGAAAAAATGAATGATTTTCTAACCTCAAAAAATAACAATGAGAAATTAGTTTAATCCATGTGTTGCTGTGCTTTGCTGAGGAACAGATTTGGAAACTGAACTGGGGAATGAAAAAAATTGCAGTTGCCCTTGCTTTATAATGGCCCAGATTGAAAGCCTTGATTAAAGCATTGCTCATGGTTTATTCAAGAGGTGAGAACCAAACGTTGCAGCTGGCCCTTATCTCTTTTTTTAAAACAAAGCAAATTTAATAAGAGACAAGTTGTTAGCAAGGTCACTCAAATCTGTGCCAGATGACAAATAACTGAAAAAAGTGGCCCATAGATTTCTGAGAGAGTAACATAAATTAGTTTGTTTGCAAAATGTACCAGTTGGCAAAGTATTCTCAGTTTAATTTTAAAATACATTTATTTGGTCTGCCTAGCTAGTTACTAGTTGCCATCTCTCTTTCAGGTGTATGACAACATTCCACCTCATCCCAGCAGGTATGATGCTGTGCTGTCAGACCTGCCATGGAAATTGCTGGCGCCTGGGGGGACAGGTAAATAAATGCTGCTTTTTTAGTATATAACAGTTTTCCCAAGCGGTGTATCCCAACAAAGTGGGTGACAATGTCACAATGCCGAAGAAATCTGAAGGGTGTAGTCTCAGAAACCCACAGTTATCATCATTTCATGTTCTGAACACCTTCCCCAATATTGCTGGAAGATGAACAGTGTGTAATTAGCATCTTTTCCAATTAATAATTCTCCAAAAATAAGTTTTAAAATATAATATTCCTTAGGTATAACAACCAGCAACAGCCCAAAGAGTGAAACACTAATGATGTGCATGCAGTATCTGAAAAATCTGAAATGCAGTTTCCAAGTATTGCTTTTCCACCCTAACAATTTCAGTTACTTTAGCTAGAATCAGTAGTATTAGTATAGCCACGATGTTGCAAAGAGGAGAGTAAAGATTATAGGGGAAAGTAAATTATTTAATAAACATAGTTGGGGGGGTGGGGGTGGGGAATGCAGAGAAGAATCTGAAGAATGTTTTGTGCAACTGAAGGTTCCTTTGTGCTCTATGGCTATATTCAGCGAGTCTGGTAGAAGAAATTACCTCTCCTTATAAATCATGTCTCATTAGATTTAAGGCTCAGCAGCAGCTTTTGGCTGCCTTTAAATCCACACTGTTATGTTGTCCTAAAAATATTGTGTCCTATACATGTCCTAACAATTCTGTGATTTGGATTGTGACATCAAACAGCAACACTTAATTAAGAGTGAATGGTGAGTTTAGGTATATGAGTAGAGACTGTGAGGGGGAAAAGCACAAAGAAATTATTTAAATTTAAAGTAAACGGTGAAGTATTTATACTGTTTTAATCCCTTCAATATTAGGCAATCTTTATTTTCTTTAAAATATTTTCTGTTTAACAAAAAATGTGTTCATTTTTTAGAAAGCAAAACTTTTCACCTGCCTTTGGTGTTGTGTTGAACCTGACCAAGAAAAGATTATTCTTGGTTTATGTGTTTGTGGAGGCAGTTTGGAATATGAAGAAAATATAACGATCCAACTATGCCAGCCTGGAAAAGAAGAGGAGCTTTCAAGTTTCTGAGGAATTTGATAAGCAGAAAATGTAGCTGAGGAGAAGGGTTGATGAACAGGGAGCTGGGATAGAGTGTTTTGGAGATACAGCTGCTGCTGAGGGATATATCTAAACTCAAGGCTTCCCACTGAAAAATGCGTAATGCTATCGTACTTTTGGTTACATCTCTGTATTCCTTCCTCTAAAAGAATTAGATATTACAAATGTAAGATGGGTCTTAAGATCTTTACTAAGCAAATATTGCATGGCATGTGCACTCCTTTATGTTTTGCTTAGCCCTACCAATAGATGTTATAATAAGGATTAAAATTTGTCAGTGTTGTCCATTATTTCCTCATGTGGTCAAAAAGGAGATAAGAGAGAAAACTAAGTGTGGTTGCCATCATAAAGCAGGAAACAGTCACATCCAGCTCAGAAGTATGAAAAGGCAAAATAGAAAATTTTTTTGTATGGGTAATAGTGAAAAAATCAACTCAGTTATTTAAAGGATTTAATTATAGACAGTTTAGAAGTATGTTAATATTACTCTTAATTTGGGAGTTGACATTGTTACTAAAAGAGGAAACAAGCTGTAATCTGAGGGCTAAACAGAGAGGAATTGCCTCAGGTTCATGCTGATAGACCTCCTTAACAGAGAGGTAAAACCTGACAGGTTTTGTTACAAGTATGATCTTTGAGCATTACACGTAACCGTAATGCATAAACCCTGTGTACTTCTTGGCAAACATCAAACAATGGTAATTTTCTATCTAAGAAATGAAACAGAGCAGGTGTGATTTACTGCCAAAGGCTGGAATTGGTGAACTCAAGGGCTGGCATGAAAAGCTGCCCTTGACATCCCACCATTTGGTAGGAGAAGGGCTCTGCCCACCTCCAGGGGACAACCAGTGCCTGAGATCCCTCTGCTGAAAACCCCTCCAGATCTCCAAGCAACGCAGAAGGTAAAGCCATCCTAACGGAGAGTACGGCTCTTTTGAGTTTGTCAGCAATGTCCACTGTCTCCTGGCTCTCTCTTCTGTATCAAGAGGCGAGAGTGAGCTGGGAGAGCAAGCGTGTTGCTCCCCTGCGCAACAGGCAGCAGCACCAGTCAGGGGAGCCAACACCTGAGCTGCTGCTCTGCCTACTGCAGCAGACTCTGCCTGAATCCCTGCCACAACTGCGAAACCAAGACGATGCATGTAGAACTGGGCTCGAGTTTTCGGTAGCGTGTTTGAATCACTTGGAAGGGCAGATTTAAGCTGGGTATCACAAATCACAAATAAATGTAATTTCATAAAATCCTGAAATTCTGAAAATTAAAAAAAATAATAATCCTTGTCTGGAAAGAAGTTGGAGAAAATCAATGAGATTTGGGTTTTTATTTCTTAAAAACATTAACTGAATATACTTTAAGGGATAAAGATAATCTTTACGGTGGGAAAGCAAAACAATTACATTTTATAGTTGCCTGACTTTTTCTGTTGTAGCACTAATTACAAAAGGCAGGTGATATGATTTTAATAGATTGTAAAGCAATCTTTGAAAAAGCATTTTTGTAAAGCATTCTTTGAAAAATAGCAGTAAGGCACGTCTATGGTGTTTATATTTAGACTAACTGAAGGTGCTAACTTGACTGGTATTGTAATACACAACACTTCACAGTTCAGTTATTTTCTAATCCCTGCAAATACAGTTGGGCTTTACGGAAAGTTTAGCAAGATCCAACTTCTAAAGAGACCAACATGGGAAAACCCACAATTCCCTGAGCACAGATTAAAGGAAATAATTTTAATTAGATTTAATACATAAATGAGTTTCTTGAAAAGTCTCTAATAACTATTTTTTGTTTAGAGATTCTGTCCTGTAGAATTGGGCATCACAAACAGTATTTCCAGGCAAACAGAAAGGATGAATTCTCTCATTCAAGCCCTGGATTTAGAGTTCCTGTGAAAATCTGACATCAGTTGCAATGATTTATGAATCAAATGACCTTGTTGTTAGGATATTTTCTTTCAGTACTGTTGGGCCTTTGGCATGTTTGAATTAAGCATGTGACATTTAACTTAATAGGAGCTTGTTGGGGAAATTGCAAGGCAGCACAATGCTAAATATAGCAGGAATTAGTAAAAATCTGTGCCCTAGCTTTTAGCTACTAAGGTGCTATTTTGAGGATCACATCGGTGTTACACAACTTCTTTCGTCAGCACTAGATACCACAAGATCAAAAAGAGCACATAAACGTTAAAAAGTCGAGCTTTTGGGACTGGGAGGCTGTTATGCAAAGCAGATGAACGCAGACTGGTGCTGCTGTAGGGGCAGGAGAAACAAATCTGCTTTTCAAGCCACTTTTCTTAAACTCCAGTTTCTTTTTTGTTGGTCTTTGTTTTCAGTGTTAACATCACACAGTATTTTGTGTTAAAAATCTATCTGGTTAGCTGCATTAGCTTTTGGACATGAGCTCCCCAAAGAAGACTTGGAAGGGCAAGAATTGGAAGTCGCATCTGGCATCATATCCGAGGGTGAGCTGCTTGACCCACGGCACAGACCTGGCAGTTGGTTAGAGTGGAAGTCAGCACCGGCTCCTCTGCAGTGGCAGAGCAGCTCTGCCAGCCCCTGCCTGCTCCCTTCAGCGACACGGGGCAGCCCCCCAGGCACGCTGCTGTGCTGCTGCATGCTTTTGTTTTCTTCTGCTCCTTCCAGGTGCTGGGGACACTGGGAATGTCTTCTCAAATTGGGAGGGAGGGTGGCAGGCAAGGAGAGGATCTGAGCTTCACGTGGTCCCTATTATTTTCCCTCTCCTTGCAAACTTGTCTCAGTGAGAACACGTGTAGCTGTTTATTAAGGGCTCTGCTCTAATAATTTGTTACAGGCTCTAATAATTGTCAAGGGCATTGCTCTGAGAGATGCTCTGGTAGCAATAATGCATCATGTTCAACAAGCCAGCTCAGTGGTCTAAAAGTTTTCCCCATTCATCTGCATTGCATAATTTCTTTGAGTAAGAAACAATTCAAAAGGTATTGACTGAGTCCACCACCTAAGGTGACATGATATGGAAAGTTGCCACCACTAGCTGATGTGGATTTTATAGCAAACCGTTGTTTCTCAAATGCCATGTTGTTTTTTAAACTCCAGTGACAGTGACTGAAACTGGTGGATTGCCTTCTGGTAATATTTCTATTGGACAACATGACAAGTTGAATTACTGCTGTATAACAAATTCTACATACTACCACAGCTTTTAGAAAATTGTTTTTGTCAGCTAAGAAATTATTGATTGAGTAAAAAATATATTTAAAGTCAGGCAGTGAGACAACTAGTGAAAAGGTTAGGTATTGTGTTCTTTCCAAGAAAGCGCCCCTTAAATTCTTCAAACCACAATACCACCTAAACTTGTGGGTAATCATCTCTAGATAGAGAATCCATGCTTCAAGACATTAAATTTTGGTTGTACAGAAGAGAAAACGATAAATAAAACCTCCTACTGAATGAAAATGACATAAGTGAAACTTGTTCATGCCCTTCTAAGATAAAGGAAAATGATAAACCCCACCGAAATTAATTTACAGGTAAAATGTAAGACATCTTATATGGCAGGTCAGCAAAGTTAAAGGGAAGAAGTGTACACGGTCAAGCTAGTAAATACTGGGCTTGCAGAGAAATAATTGGAACTTCATGAACACTCAGAGTAATGCTCCTAACAAAAGCCTTACGCCAGACGAAACAAAAGGACATGTTTTCTAAGCACAGTTAAGGGACCTGGTTTAGCTCTGTAGGTATAAAAAGTGTCAAGCTATGGAGCAGTGGTTGTAGGGTAAATTGTACAGCTTGATGGGAACCTGTGTGAGCAGGAAGAGATGTAAAAGAGATGTAAAAAGAGATACAGGGAGAAGTTGATTCGCAAGGTATGGCGCAAGTGAGAGCCCTAGAGAGTGTGTTTATTCAGACTCTGCATTGAATGCCACAGCTTGCTGCTTAGCCCAGAACATAAGGATGGGAGCTCTCGAGAGGCCAGCAGGACAGTTCCAGTGAGGATCTCATTAGTTCATTCTATAGACCATGCCACACATATAAAAAAATACATCTGTGTAACATAATGGCACCAATTTTTAATTGTCCCATGAATACAATTCCTTGAGACCTTGAGACTCTCCCTTAGTTCCTAAAAAAATATCTTACGGTTTTGAAGGAAACTTTGTCAATAACTCCAGCTCCATTTTTAGATGCATCCTTCATTGCTTAATTTGCTTGCTCTGTGTGGCCTGATAGTGCATTTATGAAAAAGTTTCTATTAGCTTCCGCGGGAGCAGCGGCTATGCAGCTACTGCTGGGCTGACGCCGCACTGCTTTTTAGAGCTTTCCTCATGTCTTTGCCCCTCCTCTAAGATTCTCAGAGGTCTCTGAAATGGCTCATACACAGAATGTGTGAGCTGCGTGAGCAGTTTAAGCATAATGTCTCTTCTAGCTTCACTTGCTTTCACCAGCTAGAAATTTATTTAGTTGCTTATTCTAGCCCCGGATTTTTCTTTCTTTAACAATATGATAATATCAGGCTATTGGTGTAAATACACATGCAATTGTCAGTTAACCTTATGCTATTACTTTCAGAGTGCCTGCGGCACTGTATCAGTACTGTCAGAGGAAAAATACCACAGAACAAGGTATTTCCACATTCTTTTCCATGAGCCAAGACACAAAATGGGCTCATTACCAACATGTGGTTGTCTGCAGCTCAATATTAATGTGTCTGCAGCCATCCAAAAAGCGTAGTGTATTTGTGTAATTCAGCAAAATGTAAACACGTGTTCCTGAAGAGACCAGGTGCTGCCAAAAAAAGGTATTTCATTTCTTTTTAATCAGACATAAAGACTTTTTGTGCTAAAATGTTCAGAAAGCCTTTGGACTAAGTTCAGTGTTGGTGTAAGCAGCTACATTTGTGCCAGATTCCAGAAAATCACAGCTGCTGATGGCAGCTGAAGGTGTGGCCCAGAGTCACTTGAACTCATTAGGTAACACACTGGTGTCCTGGATCTGAGGACCGAAGAGAGGAAACCCCAGGTTCCAGTTCTGTGAACATGCCGAAAAGACTTGTTTGAAACTCTTTATGACACTTAACTCACCTGGCTGAGTGTATCCCTCCTACAGGTCCTGCACGGAGTTGGCTGCCTGTGTCAGCTTCACCACCTGTAAATGCTGGTGATTATAGACACTTCACAGGGATGTTGTCAGGATTCGTTAGTTAATATCTGTGCGGTTCCTTGAAAATGTTAAAAGTCACATGCTGTCAAGCAAGGTATCATTAGAAGAGTTTAAAAAGACCATTTTACAGATCTTCTTTTCTCACTTTGTATATATACCGCTGTTGGTAATAGGAATTTCTTGTGTGCCCCAAGAGGGTACATAGGGGCTTAAGCACTGTGGGATCAATTCTCTGGTCATAGAAGAATGACCTAAAAATTTAGTCACAGGACATCTGCTGTCTCGCTATTTAAATACAAATTTTGAAGTCCAAGTGGACAAGATTTGATGCAGTTGACTGTTACCATATCAATTACCATTCCTAATGACTGTTTGTCCTGGGTTAGCCAAACCTTCCCTTGTT
>NW_010415625.1:0-17223 GCF_000710305.1 Buceros rhinoceros silvestris
CTGAACAATCCCAACTCTCAGCCTGTCCTCATCGGAGAGGTGCTTCAGCTGCCTGAGCATTTTCAAGCAGATGGCGAGAATCGCCTCTCTCGGCCACAATTCTTTTGATGCAGCCTGGGATGCTATTGGCTTTCTGGGCTGCGAGCACTCATTGCTGGCTCATAGTCAGCTTTCATCTACCAGCATCCCCCAAGTCCTTCTCCACAGGGCCGCTCTCAATCCACCATCGCCCAGCCTGTTCTTGTGCTTGGGATTGCTGTGACCCAAGTGCAGGACTTTGTACTTGGCCTTGTTGAACTTCCTGAGGTTTGCACGGGCCTGCCTCTCGAGCCGGTCCAGGTCCCTCTGGATGGCATCCCTTCGCTCCAGCGTGTTGACCACACCACACAGCTTGGTGTTGTCAGCAAACTGGCTGAGGGTGCACTTATCCCACTGTCCATCAGGCCAACAAAGATGTTAAGAAGTGCCAGTCCCAATACCAGTCCCTGAGGAACGCCACTCCTCACTGGTGTCCACTCCGACATTGAGCCATTGACCACAACTCTGTGAATGTGACCATCCAGCCAACTTCTCACCCACTGAATGGTCCATCCATCAAATAACTTTAAACACTTTTGACTTAAGAAAAGTCTGTGTCTTCTGCAAGGTTTTAGAAATAGTCTGGACACCCTGACCTATACCATGGTACCTGTATTTCTTATGTCAGAAACAAATGCCATGGGGTTTCAGTATCTGAGTCTGAACTTACCCTGTTTGCAGTCCAAAAAACTTCAGTATTCGTGCTAATCTGAATGAAAGAGGGAACCATCTGTAGAGACTCACTGGGGAAAGAGCCCTGCTTTTCTCTGTTTTGGGAAGAGGAATGGAATGAAAGGTTGGCTCTTCGGGAGCCTTGAAAGGTAACCTCTGTTGTAAAGGCACCAGTGTGTTTTACCGTGTCTTCTCTTGGTGGTGTGTTCGCAGTTCTCAGCGTGGAACGTATCCGGTGGTGCACTGTCTCTAAGGAAGAACTTGCCAAGTGTAATGACATGAGTAAGGCCTTTGGTGGTGCTGGCATTCTGCCCCCTCTGGAGTGTACAGAGGGGGGCTCAGCTGCTAACTGTACCCAGATGATCAAGGTGAGTTGTGAGTGACAGCAGTGTAATTGATTTAATTTCCCCATGAGACTAATAATAATCCAGTGTCCACGTACACAGCTCTGCGGTGAGTGTCTGATGGTCCAGGCAGCTGACTAGGTGCTTCCTGGCATTCATGTTTCTGAAAAATCAAAGCACGTATTTTTTTAAAAAGATGAATACTCATGAATCTGAATGTCCTAACAGCTCTGTGCTGACTGCTTGGCTTGTCATGTATGGCCAGGTATTAAGGAACTCAGCAAAGGTCTTAAGTATTTCCTCCCAAATGCTAATCTTTAATTTGGGAATTGTGTCAGATTTATTTAGCAGATATTTCAGAAGGGATGGAGCTATAAAATGCAAAGAGTGGTTAAAGCTGTGCAGTGGTTAAAGGGTTCTGAATAAACCCTGGATCACACTCCTGTTTCAGGGTCCCATCATGGAAATGTATGCGAAGAGGAGATGAGTGTAAAGCCACATCAAATCTCCCAGTACCAGAGTGCAAGGGAGGGACAAAGCACCAAGTCGGGGGTGAGCGAAGGGCCTGTGAACCCAGCTACGTTAATTCAGCTGCCCGGAGCAAGCTCCATTTCCAAAGGGAGCACAGCTCTGGGGAAGGTTCTGAAGGCTCTAAACGCGGCTTTGCCAAGTGATGTGTGGAAAATAGTTCTCTCCTTAGGAGGTGGTGGGAGGCAACAGGTTGGTACTGGAGGAAATGTGGAGGCAGGTAATCATGGTCACCTGCACTGGCAGAGCGCAGGGGAAGGGGAGGGTGTTAATAAGTAATATTCTTTGTGTATCCTGGGCCCCAAAATCAGGGTTTTGTGGAGGAAATACACAAGAGGTTCAGAGCCAGGAAGCGAGGCCTGGCAGAGCAGTTTGAAGGCAGATGAGGCAGGTGGTTGTGTGGCCAGGACAAAGGAACACACTTCAGAAATTGGTATCTCAAATTTTTTATCAACAGAAAGCAGAAGGGTTTTTCTGACTGCTAAAACTACTGCATTGCCTATTGATAAATACTGTTCTTAAGCGAGAGAATCAAGACTGTACTGAAGAACACGCGGAGCAGGTGTCGGTATGTACGTGGATCTTAGCTCAGGATTAGGCAGGAAATACTTTCTAATGTCAGATCTTCCTAAGACCTCTTGGCCGCTGGCTGCGTTCCGCAGAGGGACCTGTTGGACTCTGCAAAGCAGGTTATTAAAAGGGCTGATGAGTGTCTGCCTCTGAAGTCCGTGCGCGCAGAACTGCGTTTGTACGCAGGCACCTCTGGAAGACCGTGGATTCCTGTGAAGCTTGATGAGCTGAACCCGGAGACCTGCTGGCGGATAGGGTGAGGATGTAGCTTTCTGATAAAACGAGTCTTCACTGCAAGGCTTCAGCTGAGGCTTTGTCCTTGAGACCTCTCTTTTCTTGTGCTAATAATCTACTAGATGTTTAAGCTGGCCTACCCTGTGTCGACTGTGTGGGTCCCCTGAGTCCGCACCCACACGGAACTCTGCCCTTTGAGGCCGCAAAGGAGTGGGACGCAATGCCTGAAGAGGCAGAGATATGCTGATTTATAACGCCACAGAGCTTGGACTTGGTCCCGTGAATGTGTTAGCACATGGATAAAGTAAAAAGCCTTTTTCTTTGAAGGAGTTTAAAAATTGAGGAATGTCTAAATATTAAACGAGGGACCCTGGCAATGGTTAATGTGACCCAGAGCTGTTCTTAGGCAGGTCTTTTTAAACAGTGCCGAGGGTAATTCTCAACTGCCGTGATACAGAAATGAAGTCCCTGTGAAAATAATTAACAGGGTACTACCATTGCACATATATTTATCAGAAAAACATGGAATAAACCCATGCTTTTGCTAGATGCATTGGCAAATGTTTGCTACAGAAAAAATAAATACCTGTACTGCTGCTGATCTGCCGTCTCAGCAGAGATTGTATGCGCTCACGGGAGAGGTCTGTAGCCTGTAAACTACTTCATGTTGAATCCAACAGGCGTTTTTTCTGTCTTGTTCTGTTTCTTATACACTGTTATTTACAGATGAGCTATTGACAGGAGACTCTTCTGCTAAACAGAGCTCCAAGGCTCAGCTTTCCTATCAGAGAGAAATGCTGTCTCACATGGAAAGATGTCCACATAACATGGTCCTTGTCTTCTGTGGCCAGCCCTTTCCATTTTATCTGCCCTATTTCCTGTCCATCACCAATTCTAGGGGCTCTTTTTTTTTTTTTTTTTCCTTCTCCTGCCTGAGGGAAGGGCCTTCTGACTCCTGCCTTCTCCATCCCACTGTCAGGTATCCCTTGTAAACACCAGACCATATTTGATTCCTCAACTGTTGTCCTGTGCTCTGACCCTCACTGGTGGAATATCAGATCTGGTTATTCCAGAAAGATTGTGCCTGTACTTTAAGGCGTAAATTACTTCCCAACCTCAACTCCTCTCCAGGTTCCCTTGGAGCTCTGTTCAGCTCTCATTCATAAGAACCAACTCTCAGGACATCTATTGTTTCAGCTAATTAATGAGTACAATCTTTTTCTCCCTTGAGCCAAATAAGTAAAATATTTCACATTAAAAGGCAACTTCAAATCTGGTTTAGGTGTCAGCATCAATATATTACCTATGCTTTCACATGATCCCTTAAAAAAAATTCCAAGCTGTTTGTGGGAAGTTGCGCTGGTATACTAGGCAGCATAGTCCTAGCTCTACCCTAACCAATGCTCAGCAAACTGCCAAGAGATGGGAAACTTAATTACCTCCTCCAGTGCCAAACCAGAGCTTAAGCAAACTGATAGGAAACTTAGAATCAGCTTAGAAATGCAGAATGTCAAGTTGCTGGTTATTTTCTCAGCAGTATCTTGCCTCTACTCGAGATGTCCTCCCAGGTTCAGCTGCTCAGGGGTGTGTATTGCAGTTCTCCAGTCCTGGCTGCTGTGGAAAGTCCTATTCCATGTTAGCCATCGCACTCCTGCATCTGTAGCAGGATTCCAGCCAGCTTGGTGTTACGGTCAGCTGAAAAGATACAGTACTGCTGGATGCCTTCCCTGCAGTGGGTGCCCAGATTTGTATTCCCCCTCTTTGGACAGTTGTCTTAGATGCTTTCCCTCTCCTCCGAAATGCACTGCCACCTTCTTCCCCTTTCCCTGAAGGAGTGGCTGTTTGTCTGCTGAGGTACAAGCTATCATGCTTTAAGGTTGCTTTTCAGTACACTTTGCTTTCAGATTTTTGCAACCCCAAAAGACGCGACTTCAAACTATTTGTGTATGATCTCAAAAATGTATTTACTTTATTTGAATCTCTGAGGTTTGGGGCAATAGCTATAGAGAAGAATGAAAACTCCAGATCAACGGGCCTTAGATTCGTCACAGAGCTGCAGGATCGATGTCTAAGGTTCCTTTGGGCTATGAAGACTAGTGAGGCCATCACAGTCCAGGGCTGTTTTCTGCTTATTTCTGAAAGAAGGCAGTTTGGAAGTTCTAAAATCCCACTTGGTAATTGTTCTGCAGAAATTAGAGTGCAGTTAACTTTTTTGAGAAAAGAAAACTCACAAATGCAGATTAAGGAGCCTTGTCTCTTAAATTCATGGGTACTCTGCCTCTGGCTGTTGAGAAATGCTGGTAATTAAGCTTCACCACGTATTCTGCCCTTGGGTCTGCACAGGATGATTTGGCAGATGCGGTGGCACTGGATGGCCGTTTGATTTACCAGGCTGGAAAGGAGCATGGTCTGAAACCTGTGGTTGGGGAAGTATATGATCAAGGTATGTTCTGACTAAATAACTTTTAAACTCTTAATACGAGCTTTTTCTTAGGCATTTTTGCTGTTTCTATTTTATTTTGGGGTCCTCCTCTTGAAGACTCTAAAGAGTAGGTAATGGCCAGGTTCCCTCTTGGATGTTCCTGGCCGTAACAGAATGTGGGGGGAAACGGGAAACTCAGGCTGTAGCAGAGTGTCCTGAAACAGTTAGGTCAAGAGAGCCGTGCCTGTAATAGGTTGGTTGGGTTGGGTTTTGTTTCGTTTTGTTGCTTTACTGTCTCAGTTCTTACTGTTTTCTCTGTTCCATAATTTTGCAGATAAATTAATAAATTGCAAAGCATGGATTGGTATTAGGCTTCTCTCTCAATCCCATAAATTAGAATAATCAGATTTTGTTCTTTATACTGTATATGATTACCTGATGGAAGAAAGGAAGCGATGTGTTCTGCTCCTTGTTATCATGGGTATCCGTAAGCTTTGAACTCCTTTCAGAACAGAGACAGTCATTCACTGGTGACTTGTGAGTAAGGGCTTGGCACCAACAAGTTTGCGTAGTTCGTCGCTGGAAGATGTCCCCCATAACTTTGAGAGACCCAAGGGAAGGAACAGCTCCGGAAGCAGTCTGCAGGCAGTGGGATCCCACCACCCTATTGTGAGATGAGCTGGATCTTAGCGTGATCTGGCCAAGACATCCTCAGAAGCACCTATTGGTCTCAGTTCACAGGGACTTGGATCACCTGCAGCAGCCTCCCCTCCCTGCCTTCCCCCGCCACCACTAACCACATCATGACCCTGGTGAAGGAACTGTACTTCAGTTTCTCAAAACCAAGTGGGATTTGTGATCTAGAGGCTGGCTATCTCCACTGGTCAGGTTATGAGCTCAAATCAGAGAAAAGTGAATACATGTAATGATTTCTGATCTAAATGGAGTCAGACTGAAGGACCTTATGGTCACTTCTGACCCTAGAGTCTTGACTCTAAATTGTATCAAACTGTAAAACAAAGAGAATCAGTGTGATGCTCCAGTGATATCAACTTGCTGTGCTGTGTCAAAACTAAGATCAAATTACTAGACAACTGGAGAATAGGGGTTTTTTTAATTGTTAATAATATTGGCTTAATTAAATCCAAATATATTTAGAATCATAGAAAATTTCTTCTTGGAAGGAACCTTTGGATATTTTTCTTCCCGCCTCCCTTTTGAAGCAGGGTGACCTACAAAGTTAGAGCAGATTGCCTGTGTCCTTTAACTGTGACCTTTCACATTGGAAAGATAATGGAGGATATTCACTCACTGCAGCAGGTTCTCACCAAGGTTGTGAACCATGTGATTTGCCTGTGCGTAGGGGAGCCACAGGAGGCCACAAATCAGTGTGTCTCACTGTACTGCTGCTGCCAGCGTGTTTTTCTTGCATCTCTTTCTTCTTACTCTGCAGAGATTGGAACTTCCTATTATGCCGTGGCTGTGGTAAGGAAGAGCTCCAACATCACCATCAACAGCTTGAAGGGTGTCAGTTCGTGTCACACAGGCATCAACAGAACTGCAGGCTGGGACGTGCCCGTGGGTTATCTGATTGACAGTGGGCGCCTGGCAGCAATGGGGTGTGACCTTCCTAAAGGTAAGAATTGCAGGGCGAAGATCTGTTCTTCAGCCGTGCCTCTGCGTGTGGTCTTGGGACCCTGTGTGTGGACAGAAACGTGTGGTTCTAGCTGCTGTTCTGTTCCTTGACTTTGATGTGCCTCGTGAGATGGAATAGACTTAGCATGGGGCTGATCAAGACTGTGGGGGTTTATTTTAAATTGGAAACATTCTTTTAAGAACAAAATTACTTTTGCCTTGTAAGGAGATGTACTGTGTAGATGTGTCAAAATGCGATTGTAGGATCTTATTCATTCATTGCTAAAGACTTCTCACTCTGATCTTGCATTTAGCTGTAAGTGACTATTTCAACGCAAGCTGCATTCCTGGAGCAAGTGGCGTAAACTATCCCAAATCCCTCTGCCGGCTCTGCAAAGGGGATTCGGCTGGGCAGAACAAATGCCAACAGAACTCTCAGGAGCAATACTATGGCTACAGTGGGGCTTTCAGGTAATTTTCTTCACTCTGCTCTGCTCTATCCATAGCCATCATGTCCAGGCCTCACTGACAGGAAACTGCAGCCAGAGAAGTTCCAGCTGATCGTGTTAGAAAATCTGCTGTTGTGTTAGGACAGCCATGCTTTAACCCTAGAGGCTGAACAAGAGTAATTCTAAGTCCACTGTTTCAGGTATTAACACCTGAGTATTAAAACCAAATGGTGATTTAGCACTTCTACTGGGCAGGGAAATCCCATTGCTGTTTACTTGGTCCAGCACCTGTTGACGCAAGTCTGAGCGTGTTGCAGCAGGCTGTATCTTTCCCAGTAAAACCCGATGACCCTTGGAGTCTGAGAGCTGAACTGCCGCCCTGCTCAGCTATTTCAGTCCTCCTTCCTCAGATGCACTGAATTACTGAGTTGCTCTGCCCTCCGTTATTGCCCACCAGCCTTTCCCTTCTTCCTGTCTGTGTGCTGTGTTGCAGCTCCCAGTCCCTGAGAAATGGCATTGACCGAGCAAGGGCAGAATTTGCTCGTGTAAAACCCTTGCTCCTCTCTCCATATGCCCCAAAAGATTGTTTGACTGCCTTAGAGAACTCTCCTGGGCAAAGAAGGTTGTGGTGTCTGTCCCAGGCAGCTCTGAACATGCTGTCTGTGTTCACCAAATGACAGTGATAGTTTACTTCGTGCTCTAACAGCCACTAGTCTCTGCCTCGAGCAAAACTCTTGAGCACAAGGAAATAGGTCAGTGTCTGTGGCTGATGGAACGTAGCACACAGCCCTCTGGCTGTCAGCCATTGGAGTCCAGTGCATGGGAGCTGTGCTTTGTAATGCACCTTTGTGGTTGGATTTATATTTATTAGGTGTTTGGCTGAAGGTGCTGGAGAAGTTGCTTTTGTGAAGCACAGCACAGTGCCTGAAAATACAGATGGTGAGTAATCCAGAAGCTTGTTGAATAGTGGCTGCAAGGTCTGTAGTATGGCGTCTGTAATGACGGTATAATGTCAACTGTTTGATTTAGAATCGAGAAGTCAGCAAACAAATGGTCTAATAGCAAAACCAGAGGTGCCCACAGACATATGCATCAGGACATAGAGTCCCTGTAAACTTTTTTTTTTAAATGCTTGCTAGTTTCAGTAAAGTTAGAGGTGGAATCTTATGCTTCTTCTGGAAAGAGAGCTTAAACAGCACTAAACCCTTAGTTTCGTACAGACCTGGGCTGTTACATTGCTCCTGCCTACCCAGGTATTTCAGCAGAGACTAGCAGAAAGTCAACAAGATGTGGCCTGCCCTGTCTGGCACTTCGTGAAATCTACCTTGAGCATATCAAGGACCTGTCTGACTGTCATTTACAGGGGAAAAAACCAAAATACATTGCATGTGATCCTAGACTTAGGGATGCTCTTGGTGCTGCTGCAGACCGCAGTGTAGTGCAGTCTCACAAGTGTTAAGCTGCTTATTGTCTTACCAGAGGTACAAGACTGAAGGACCACACAGAGACGTGGGATACATTGTGCAGTCAGGAGTAGCTGAAAGGTGCTCAGGAGACGTGTGCTTATGCTCAGTGTGTGCATGTTATGCTTAGAGCAGATGTGGAGCCAGAAGCATCAGCTCCACCTGCTATCTGTTCCATAAGCACATTCGTTCTGGTTGCAGGAAGAAGTCTGTCTTCGTGGGCCCAGCGGCTTCGCTCCGGGGACTTTCAGCTTCTGTGCCGCAATGGCAACACAGCTGATGTGACAGAGTGGAGAACCTGCCACCTGGCGCGAATCCCAGCTCGTGCCGTGGTTGTACGGCCTGACATGGACGGGACAGTTGTCTTTCAGCTTCTGAACCAGGGACAAGTAGGACATAATTTTTTCAGCAGTGTGTGGCAGTTTAGAGGGCTTCTCCCACCCATCTAGCTGAATCAAAAACAGCACCTTCAGCTCTGGGGGTTTGGAGAGGTACAGGTTGCCACGTACCCCAAGTAGAGGGATGTGTGACAAGTGCTTCTTTTCTTTCTTTAACATTACAGCAAAGATTTAATGGGATAGGCACCAAGTTTCAGATGTTTGACTCTGCAGCCTACAGTGCTCAGAATCTTCTGTTCAGAGACTCCACCACAGAGCTCGTTGCAATCACAGCCCAGAATTACCAGACATGGCTGGGTGATGAGTATCTTCATGCCATGCAAGCCCTGAGCTGCAACCCCAACAGTAAGTCATCTTTAGATTCCTACTTGTAACCATGAGCAAAGGTAGCTGATAACAAAGACCATCTTTATTCTGCTTTATTTTCTTCTGACTCTTCGAGGGTTACGGCAAGCTGCCAGTCCAATCTTTCAGCATGGAGAAAGGTCACTTTTTGACCAAGAAACAGTATCACATTGCAGAGTGCTTTCCTGTGCAAGCTGGTCCACTGTGTGTTTTAAGACACAGGCATGTTCTACCCTTTCTGCTGTGTGTAAGACACTAACTAAGCTGCTACGGCTACCTGATGCTCCACTTCTTACCTGCTAGCAAGCGGAAATAGCGATGTGTTGCTCTGTACGTGGCAGATGTGCTCTGTGCTGTGGCAAAGCCCCCCACCTCTGGGACTCGTCTATTCAGGGGGTTGCTCGGTGACTGTCAGCTATGAGGATTCCTGTCTTCTGGGTGGTTTTTTTTTCTGCACTCACTTTATGGTCGGCATTCACAAGAGTTCTTGTTCCTTTGCTACGGATAGGTTCGCAGAGTGGACATACCACTCATCCAGAGAGCTCTGTGGTTGCTTATACCCAGTCAGGTGTAAGGCTGAGCTAGAGAGATGGAGAGAAACACAGACATAAACATTTTTAATAGCATGATTGATACGTGTGTGGCAGAGGACAGTGCGTGTCGCTCCTCATCTATAAGAAAGTGAACCGGAGTTTTTGTTTTCCAATTTTGCACAGCGTTGCCGGAAAGCCTGAAGTGGTGTGTTGTATCCACTGAGGAGATTTGGAAATGTGGCGAAATGGCTGTTGCCTTCAAGAAAAAGGATTTGAAACCAGCCATTCAGTGTATTTCAGCCAAGTCAAAGGAACAGTGCATGGAGCTGATCCAGGTAGGCTGCTACAATCCTTGCACGATAAACCCCCTTCACACACGCTGCTCTCTGTGGGGTAGGTGGGATCAGAGTTACACGCACTTGGATGACCAGTAGGAATACTGGGTTTCAAGGAGGTGATCTCTAGCTCTCGTGGATAAGCCTGAACTCCAACTGCCTTCAGTTGTGATGGGCATTGCTGCCCATCTAGCTCAAGCCTGTATGTGTGAAATCTCCTGCCTGCATTTCACTGATGATGCTTTATGCAGGTTTGGGGGTTTTTCTTTAGCAGCGTATTGCTCTTTTGCTGTCACACTTGCCCTTTGAGATGCAATAGGTATGATGCTAGAGGTGTCATCATTGTAGCAGGGAGGGTATCTGCTCTTTTCTCACAGAAAACCTAGATTTTATTTTATTTTTCAGAAAAAGGAAAGTCATGCTGTGGTTCTGGGTGGGACTGATATTTACACAGCTGGGAAGACATATGGCCTTGTACCAGCTGCTGGAGAAAGTTACTCTGGTAAGAAGGTCAGGAAACAAATACAAACCTTTTTTTTCCAGTTTGTTTGAAAACAGCTCTGAAAGCACAGCTCCTGTTCCCTAGCCCTGCTGGGAAAGCTGTTTTCAAAGGAAATTAGAATTATTATCCTCACGTCATGGACAAATATAAGGAAATAAGTATGGGATGGCTTCCTAGAGTGAGTTTGTGGCACTTTTATCTGTCTCGGTGCAGGACCAGGTGGAGTTTTGACTGTTGGGAGTCTTGTACCTTTTTCTTTTTCTTTCCTATTCTGCAAAAATATTTACAGTGGAAAAAGCCAACATTTACAACCTCACAATATTTTTAACATAAGCCAAAATACAGAAAATACACTGTATATTCTAGTTTGAAACAAATTCTTCCTGTAAATGTGACTGCTTCAGAGTCACTGATGAAAGGAGGACGTGAGGACATTGTGTTAGTAAGGCAGAACTGCTGCAAAACTCATGGAAATTTTACTACAAGTTTGAGTTTTCCCATGAAAATAACTTCTTAAAGCAGTTTTGTGAGGTCACTAATGACCCACAAGTTGTTTTTTAGAGGGATGTATTTGTAAGAGCGGATGTTAACAAGTACACTTTCACGTTCATCTCTAGATCCACGGGCATAGCAGTAGCAGTATACTAGCTATGAGCGAATGCAACGTTGTGAAGTAGTAGAAGTGAAGAATAATTGCGTGTACAGTCATAGTTCCTGACTAGCTGATTGTTGGTGCAGTTGAAGTTGGCACCACGGAAGTGTCGTGATCTGTAGATGATCGTTAAGCAGTGGGGATGCTGAAGAGAAGATGTAATGCGTTTTGGTTTTGTTCTGCAAGCTGATGACAACAGCAGCGCATACTATGCTGTGGCTGTGGTGAAACGGAATCTGTCCGGTGCATTCACCATCGCTGACCTGAAAGGGAAGAAGTCCTGTCACACGGGGCTGGGGAGGACTGCTGGATGGAATATCCCCATTGGTATGCTAATTAAGAGGGGCGTTATTAAGACCAGAGACTGTAATATTCCCCAAGGTAAGACAACAGTACTGCATATAAAAAATACAGTAGCAGCATAGCTGTAAGATTCCATTGGGGGAGTAATTTTGATGTTTTATAGCTCAACATGAAGTTTATCTGTTTGTGAAGGGGGGTCATGCTTTTAATGAAACAATCTGAAATTTTAAATTTGCCACCAGAGTAGACAAATGGAGGGGCCATACTGAGAATGTTACATCTAACATGAAAGTATTCCTTTCCCTCTTTCTCACAAAATCCTTGGCTAATTTAGGTTGCAAGGGACCTTTGGAAGCATCTAGTCCAAACAAAACAGGTCCAGTTAGATCAGATTGCCCAGGGCTATGTGCAGGCAGGTTTTGAGTAACTCCTAGGATGGAGATTACACACAGTCTTGCTGCACCTGTTCTAGTGTTTGACTGTCTTTGGTGTAAAGAATTTTTTTTTTCTCATATCTGATGAGAACTTTCCTTCTTGTAACTTTGGTCTGTTGCTTCTCATCCTTTTACTCTGCATCTCTGAGAAGGATCTGGCTCTATCTTCTTGAAAGCCCCACTATGTAAATGAAGACAGCAATACACTGTTACCTATCCACAGGCTGACCAAACCCAGCTCTCAGCCTGGCATGCCACGTGCTCCAGCCCTCTGAGCGTCCTGCTCTCCTTGCACCGTATTTGCTTTAAAATGTCAATGTCTTTCAAACACTGGGAGCTCCAAACTTGGCACAGGTGACAGGGAAGAATCATCACTTCCCCTGACTGCTCCACTGACACAACCCAGTACGGAGTTAGCCTTCGCAGGCACAAAGGCATGCTGCTGACTCTTGGTCAACTTGTTGTCCACCAGGTCCTTTTCTTACCGAGCTGCTTTTCAGCCTGCCAGTCCCCAGCCTTTCATGGTCTTACTCCATCCTAAAAGCAGGACTGTGCCTTCGCCTTTGTTGAAATTCAAGGCTCCTGTTAGCTTGTTTCTCCAGCCTGCCGAGATCCATCTCAATGGCAGCCCTGGCCTCTGGTGTATCAAACTGCAAAAGTTTATTCCAGTTTTCAGAAATGCATTTGAAGAGTCTGTTGCTTTTTTTATTTTATCAACTTTATCGCATGGTTTTGAAAAGCCTACTTTCACAGCTGGCTGCTTTAGCTCTTGCTTGAGGATATTGATCCAAGCCCATATCGATAGGATAGTCACAGAAACTCACGTTGTCTGGACATATCCCCTCTGGTTGGTACTTCCAGCTCTGGGATGTCCCTGCAGTCAGTGTATCCCTCTCTTGAATTTTGCTGCATTTGTTTCCAAACTGTATTTAGTAATGCAGGATGTAGCACAACCAGCAAAGGATCTGTGAGCACAGGGCTCCAGTTTGAATTTTGCTTGCCTTTTTCCTGTCTCCCAGGAAGCTCTTCAGTTTCATTACATAATCAGCTAAACGGTCTTTGGAAACATTTTAGAAGTTGTAGTCTGTGAATTCCAGTAAGGTGGCTGTAACTCATGTTTCTAGGGTTCTACTGAAACCTGCATTGGTTATAACTTCATGATGGTGTAATTACCTTTCCTGTCAAGAGCTCATGCTTTTGACTCATCCTGTCGGCTTCCTTTCCTTCCCCAGCTGTAAGTGAGTTTTTCTCTGCCAGCTGTGTGCCTTCAGCTAAGCTGGACAATTATCCACCAAAGCTCTGTCAACTGTGTATTGGAGATGATAGTGGAAAAAACAAATGCAGTGCAAGTACCCAAGAACGTTATTACAGCTACAGCGGAGCCTTCAGGTAATTAATACACGTTGTCGGTGGTTATGTGTGCATGGTTGTTACGTCGGCTTGTCAAAATGCAAGGAGGAGCCATTTTCCACCCAAGTCTGCAAAAAAGCAGTTATTGTTGCTGCAGTTAGATGGCATGTGCTGTAAAGGAAATGTCACCAGATGTCTTCAGCAATACGGGTACATCATAAAGCATTCCATCAGGTCACGTCAAAGCCTTTTGCCAGCTACCCAGCCTGGCAGATGACCATCAGGCAAATCCCCGTCTCTGTTTACAGAGCAGTAGGCACCTACCTAGTGAGGACTCAAGTGGATTGTCATCGGTCAGTATTTTGTGCAGCAGCAGACATCAACATACGGGGCAATACCCAAAGACTATGAAGCTCTTGGATACGGAAGTAGCACTTCCTTTTCCTGACCTTCACCTCTGAAGGTAATGGTGCGTGTAACAGAGCTGGCAGTGAGCAGTCTTCTTCCTTCAGGGGAGGACACTTGAACAACAGCGGCCTGGTGAATATGGAAGTGCTAGACTTCGATAATTACTTTTTGCAAATCTATTTAGTTGTGTCCAGCTGTTCTGCTGTGCTAACGCCCTGCAGGCAGACTCCAGATCCTGTGCTGTACTTTGCAGATTAACAGAGCTAGCTACCAGCCACCGAAGGAACAAGCAGCAAATGCTGTCACGGGCTGTATGAGCCTTGCTCCTGTTCGAAGGTTGTGCATGTGGTAACAGTGCCCAGACAGCCCAGGCTTTGCAAGGAAAAAGAGAAGGTGTTTAGTTCATTGACTAAACACTGATGCTGACTAAACATTGATGTGGAAAGTTTTAGGTACTTACAAGGTTTGGATTTGGGTGAAAAATGGAGGGTCACAATCCTTTGCAAGCTGTGATGCTTAGGTGATTTTCTCTGAAAGAAAAATGAGTTATGAAAGGTGTCTGACAGGAGATTAAAATGCAGCCTCAGATTTCCAGATTCCTTCAATCTGGATATCTCCAGACTAAGCTGACTTAGAGGTATGAGAGGCCACTCAGTTTGTGTATAATTCCCTGCAAAGATGTTAGTTTCCTCTCCTTTCAAGATGCTTCGTTTCTCTTTTTTTTTTTAAATTGTCTTAGAGACCAGTGCATTTGTTTGCAGAAATCTGTGTCAGAAAAACTGAATTGTAAACCTGTCAGTTATTAGAAAGCACGTGGTTCGCATAAAGATGCATTGAATTGAATTTTTATCTCTCTTTTCCCAAAGGTGCCTGGCACAGGACTCTGGGGATGTAGCCTTTGTCAAGCACTCAACAGTGTTTGAAAACACAGATGGTACTTACTTTTACGTATCTCTTTATTATAATTCAGTTACTTTTCTTGAACCATTCAATGTGTGACAATGACCAGTTTATTTTTTTCAGGTAAAAACACTGATAGTTGGGCCCAAAACTTGAAGTCCAGCGATTTCCAGTTACTGTGTCCAAATGGTGCCCGTGCTGAAGTCGCCCAGTTTGCTGAGTGTCACCTGGCTCAGGTGCCAGCTCAGGCCATTATGGTTCACCCAGACACCAATGTTTTTGCTCTGTATGGACTACTGGACAAAGCCCAGGTACTAATAATCCCTTTATTCTATGGGGGTGTTACGTATGGTGTAACACAGAGCAGGGATAAAGACCACGGGACCGTTCTGCCGTATTGTGTTCTCTGCATCATGGGACTGATGTGCACTGTGCAGAGCCCTGCTGCTGGATGGGACAGAGAAGGTAAACTACAACCCGTGTAATTCTCCCGGTATAACCACCCCCGTGCACAAGCAATTTCAACTTTTTGCCCAGCCACTGGTTTCAGTAGTATTTTCCTGGAGCTTAAGCTCTTTTCTCAAGCTGCAGGACTTTGAAGTCTCCTAGAAATAGAGTACATGCTAAAACTTTTCCATCCTTTCTAGGATGGAATCTTTCTAGGAATGCAACAGAACTTTCCTGAGTATTTACGTTGCAGCCATGTACATGGCAGACCACCTAGGCAGACCGTGCCATACTGCTGCAGCTGGTTCCTGTCAGACCAACACTGACTAGCTCAAAAGCAACACTGAGTATCTCCCTCCTAAGTGCCAGTCATTTTTGTCACTCCTGTGCAGCCAAACCCTGTATTACACAATATTTAGGCAGAAGAATTTTTTAAAAACACAGCTCTGTCCAGACAGTAACTGAAAACCCAAAACTACAAATGCTGTTCTTGTAATTGCCAGTGGCAGAACTCTGTTTCTAATCTACTGGAGCGTCTAAAAGCAAACGCCCAAGAGAGATTCTGCAATCATGCATGAATGATCTACAGAACGGTTTCTACTGTCTCTCATGTTGAACAAGATGAATGTGCCACTTAATTTTGCAAAATACTGAAAATCTTGCTGTGTTTTCAGATCCACTTTGGAAACAGCAGCAATGGAAATGGATTCAAAATGTTTGATTCTTCAACTTTTCAAGGAAAAAACTTGATCTTTAAGGATTCTGCTGTCAAGATTGTGCCAGTAGAAGAGAGGAGGACGTATGCAGAATGGCTGGGGAGTGAATACATTGAATCCCTCGAAGGGATGCAAACACCACAGTGCTCTGGGACAGGTAATAAGACAAGACAAAACCTGCTCATGACTACTGTTGTTCTCCTTATTTTGTGTCAGATACAAGGCTTGGACTAGCATGGTCCAAATGGCAACTTCCAGGCCACCTCTGCCCTACCACCTTTTCTTCAGATAAGCTGATGTTTGGATAACATTTGAATGTCTCTTCCTGCCTCTCTGCAGGGCAAGTGCTGTCAGCTCATCAGGGGAGTGAGGTGGGGCTGGAGGCTGTCTCTGCCCGTGTGGATGGGGTGGAATTTGGGGCAGAAGCTAGCAATACAGTGTCAGCATGGTTCACAAGATCAGTCCAAAACTGGAGCATCTTTGCCATCATTGTTGATGTTGAACCAGCCTGGGCTGGTGGATTCCCAGGTGCTGATAGATGGGTACTGGGTTTCTGACCTGTAGAATACTTTCTGCAGCTTGGAATCAGTATCAAAACTCTTGTCTAGTTCATCCACTCTGGCCTCCTGGCTGGTTACGTTTAGACTCCTACAACACTGCTTATCCCATCCTACCCTTGCTGGGGCAACAGTTTTTCCTGAGCTCTTCTGCCAGATGGGGTAAGTGCACAGAGGATGGACAGACCATCCTCCACTGGACCAGAGATATGACCTGCAGTCCAAAATACAGCTTCTGCCATGGGCAAGGTCCTTCACCTTCCAGCAGAAGAAAGTAGGGGGAATCTCCAAAGTCACTCGATGAAACAGAAGGCCAGAGAGACTTAGAGGGGACGAGGAACGAAGCATCCACTGAGCTTACTTTCCACAACCAGCATTTCTAGTGCTTGAGACAGGTGTCACCTGCCCTGTGATCTTTAATTTGATGCAACCTCCACCAAAAAAAGCGTGGCTGCCCTCCTTCCAACCCTCCTTCCACATGGGGTTATCCTGAGTGCCTGTGCGTGAGGCTTGTGTTTGCTGCCAGTGAAAGGAGGTAGGTCTCTTCTGACGAACTGTTTCTGTATCTACTGGGTCGTAGCATTCGGTTTTTGTTTTTATCCGTAGCTGCAGTAACAACATGTGTTGCTGTGCTGCTGGCAGGCAGCGTCGTCCTGGCTGCGGCTACTGCCTCCTGATCCTGGGATGAAAAGACACGCGGCGTAGTAAAAACCGGGTAAAAGCAGAGGATAAAATAATGGTGATGGTGTAAATAAGTGAAAGTAACGAATAAACGCGAGAGGTAGTTACAACTTACGCAGACCAGCCTGGCGGCTCAAGGACTGCTCACTTCTCTGGGAAGTCAAGACGTGCCCCCCACTGCTCTGCCCACCTGCTCCTTCCGCTCAGCGGTTGCCGCGGCTGGGGCGGGGGCGCGCTCCGGCCCCCGGCTCCTCCGCTGGGGTTCGA